>NC_133790.1:17558868-17673468 GCF_003597395.2 Chelonoidis abingdonii
GGGCTGCGAAATGCACGCCGCCACCTTCCACGGCTGTAGATGGTCTTACTGCGCAGACTCTGGCAATATGAGCAGTTGCCTACCTGCGATGATGTGCGCCATTTTTTTGATGACTCCTGGGACCGACACCTCGGTACACCCGGGAAAAAGTCTTTGAACGTCATCAGGGGCCAGAACTAAACTGGAAGGCCGAAAAAAGTGTCAAATCGGCCAATAAACGAGAGACTTTAACCTGCGGAAGTCAGGTGGTCGAGAACGTTTTCATAAGCTCCCCGTACAGGCCAGAGGGTGGGATGGCTATCCAAAATGGCCTGTCCAAGAGTCAAGAGAACAGGTCCAATCCCTTCTTAGGCTTGCTGCGGTATTGTATCAGGTGATGTGTACCACACTACAGCAAATCCTGCCCGCCGTGACCGAGCCCTGACCGAAAAAACCGAGCCGACAAGTGCAGTTCAAGTGACTGGATTGAGGTCGTGGCGGAAGGCGTTGTACCGCAACTTAGCGGCGGACGCTTCGATGTCCTGCCCTGTGGAGACGTGGCACTGCGTAGAGCTTGACAAACCATTGTCCTAGTAATCACGCGATTGCATCTGAGGCGTGGTATATGTAGCAGTTCTCATGCAGAAGGACGTGGGTGGGAGCTCACAACTGTCCGAGGTCCTGTGGTGTTTCTACAGCAAGAAACGTTGCAGAGGAATAGCTGGTCAGTCAGTGAAAGGAAGCATGCGTGTATCCTTGTGGGTATGCGCCTGGGAAAAAAGCTACGTCCATATGTTTGGGGACGGCGGGGTTCAGCTCAACTGACCATGGCTGCGCATAATGGCTTCAGTAGGCTGCCAGAGGGGGAACAACAAAGAAACGTTCTTCGTTGGAGTGGTAGCTCGGCCAAGTTTTGGGATGTTTTGAAATTTTCAACACATTTCAGGGCTTCTAACAAAGGAGGTGTTGCGACTCTCCGCTTGAGAGTGTTTCCCAGAGATACAGCTGGGTTTAATCAGCCTTTGGTCCTTGAATGTAGGAACTTGTAGTTTACATCATTAGTAGTGATGATGTAGAAGGTGCATTGTGTGTCTTAATCTGTGCTATTCTAAAGTTCTAGAAGAAAATACCGCCAGTGACTTTTCCCACTGCTGTGATCTTGGGCACTGAGCACGCGCGCTCGGGGGCGCGTGTCGATACAGATGAGCTAAGCGTTAATGTTTCTTTTCCTGTAGAAGGGTTAACAGAGGAAAGCGCAACACCTGACCAGTAGGACCAATCAGGAAACAAGATTTTTTCAGAATGCTTCAAGGAGGGAAGTTGGGTGTGTCTCTTTTGTCTCGTCTCTGGTGCTCTCTCGCGCTCTAGATAGTCTCTATCTCCAGGCTGTCTAATTCTTGCTGTTTCCAAGTGAAGTGACAAGGAGAAGACAATAGGATTATATTGTCTTTTTGTATTTACATGGTGTAGTTGCGATGTTTTATAATTGATTTCTTTTGGATCAAGACTGTTATTGCGATGTATGTTTTCTTTTAAGCCAAGACCGTGTAGATTGTTGCACCTTGATACAGAGACCATTTGATGTCGTTTTTCTTTCTTTTTGTATAAGCTGTTCTTGTTGAAGATCCTGTGTTGATTGTTGTTTTGCTCGTGTAAAGTCTAAGAAACGAAAGGAGGAAAAATCTCTTTGTGTAGTAGAGCTTACAAAGCTCTGCATTTGCAGACTCTGAGAGAGGGATGACGAGACACACCTGATCTGCTCTTGTGTTTGGTTTCTAGACTTGAAGACACGTGATCTCCGCGTAGTGTACCAGGCGCCGGAAAATCTGCGGAGGCAGGTAAGAAGGAGAAGGTGCGCGTATTGTCCCTTTTTTGAGACTCAGGGCACTGAGTCTTGGTCCCACTTGTTCCCTTTTGTAGGCTGCCAGTTTGATTTGTTCTTTTTTTTCTTTCAGCTCCATCTCTTTTTGTTTTATTTCTAGGTCTTGTAGTTTCTTTTCCATGTTTCGCTTGTGATCTGCGTTTTTGAGTTGTTCCGACACATGCCACCTTTCAATAGCTCTTTGATGGATAAAGAAATGTGTCAAAATGTCATTTGGATTTGGGGCTAATTGGTTTAGGGGGTTCAACAAAAATATGGGGAAGGGGAATATGGAAAAACATAAGAGAGGATTCAAGTTGGCCCCAATGAACAAGTTATAGGGGTTCCGAGCTCAGGCAGAGACGAATTCTTCCCAAAAGGCACTGCATTCAAACTGAATGCAATTAATTTATGGGATTCTACCAAGCCGTGACGTTATCTGATTAAAATATGACCATGTAGATCATTGTTGCAACCACTGTTATATCTGTGCAACAAATCTTGTACAAAGGTTCTCAGGTGAGGTGTCTATGAAAAGGTTATGATTTGCTGGTTATGATTATGCCATCATTTGCTATCATGTATGCATGTATCATTTTTGTATTTGAAGTTATGAGTATTGGTTCTATGCTTGGATTTCAAATGTTTGCTCCTGAGGTACCGCCCACAAAGTAACTAGCCAGCACATCTTGGAGGGACTATTCAAATTGATTGCCCCCTCAAACGAACATTTAACTGACAATGAACACTTAATGGAATTTCCTGCTGTGAGTAGGCAAAATGCATGGACATGTGACTTGCCCACCTGACTCCAACCACCATCTTGTTACTGTATTTTTCCACAGTAAGAACAATGGGATTCCCTCCACATGGAAACGCCTCCATTTTGCCTTTGTCCTGCCCAAACCTCTGGACTATACTAATGGGAGAATTCTAACTGGATTAAGGTCCTTACAATGATTTGGAAGCAGGCAGAGTCTTGATTCAAGCCAGTAGTTTATTCCATCGCTGCGACAAGCCTGAACCAAGAACTCTGCATTTATTGTATGTATTTGGTTCCTTTAACCAATTTTAACTCTTACCTTTCTTTATTTCTATGAATAAATCTTTAGATTTTCAATACTAAAGGCAGGGCTGGCGCTTCCATTTAGGCAACCTAGGCGGTCGCCTAGGACGCTAGGATTTGGGGGGGTGGCATTTTGCCACCCTTGGCGGCAATTCGGTGGTGAGGGGTCCTTCCACGCTCCGGGTCTTTGGCGGCAATTCTGCAGCGGGTCCTTCACTTGCTCCAGGACCCGCCACCGAAGTGCCCTGAAGACTGGGAGCGTGGAAGGACTCCCCCCCGCCCCCCCGCCGCAGAATTGCCGCCAACGACCGGGGGCACGGAAGGACCTCCACCTAGGGCGCCAAAAGCCCAGGCACCACTCCTGACTAAAGGATTGGCATCAGTGTGATTTTTGGGTAAGATCGGAGTTATATATTGACTTGGGTGTGTGGCTGGTCCTTTGGGATCAGAAGAACCTTTCATTTGATGAAAGCGGTTGTAAAGAACCACTCATCTCTGAATCTAGTGTTTTTGGTGGTGACATAAGAACTGGAATGCCCGAGGAAACTGTTTTATGACTTCTTGTTAGCCAGTGTGGTGAAACAGAAGTTTACTTTTGTAGTTCTCTCGGTATATCTTATGGAAGAATAACCCCCAGTTTGGGGTTGTGTTTGTCCTATTTCTCATCAGTTTGTCCTACATATGGGATCCTTAGTTGTGACCCAAGAAGGCATGGTTACACAAGCCTTTTCTTGAAAGGCTAGCGTAACTTCTCAGTGCTTTCTGGGGCAGGTAGTAGCATCTAATAGTCTGACAGGAGTTGTGGCTTTTTGCATTCTCATGAGAGCAATTAGGTTCATTAATAGGCAATTAATTCCTTTATTTACCTGCCAAGTTCAGTTGATCCTTAGGGTTCATTTTAAGACAAATCCCCACTAGGAAAAATTCACATGAAGCAGACAATATTAAGTCTGATACAGGCACTTAACTGCATCATTTACTGCATGAGAAAAATAATACTCAGAATTGCTATTAAAGCCCATTGGAAATGGGCACGACATTAACCAATTCGTGATGAATTCTGGCTGTTTTTAAATGATAACTTATTAGGAAAGTTTAACAATTTTGCTTTTATTTCTTTAGCTGAAGATTCCTAACATCAAGAAATATAATCTACAGACTCCTGCAGTTTGGATAAAGATAACTTCTTAACCTGTGATTTATTGGGCTGAAATTCACCCAGGTGCACAGGGCCAGCAAAATGACTATACACCATGTAGCATGGGCAATAGACCCAGATCCTCAAAAGGTAACTAACTCCCATTGAAACCAATGGGATTCAGGCACCTAAATTCCTTTGAAGATCTTGGCCTAGCTAGTGACACATAGGCCTCATGCATGCTCTCTGCACAGGGCTGAATTTCACCCTCACAGCAGTCCAAGGTAACTAACATAATACTTTTAGCAAACAATAACGAAAGCCACAAAAGTTAGACAAGTACATTCCCTGGCCAGAATCCTAGGGTCCGTAAATTCTCACTCAGGCAAAAAACTCCTTCTGAAGAGGAGGACTGAGGAGCAGAACAAGCCTTCTCAAAGCAGGCAACAGGCCATGGGAAAAGTGTGCGAAACCACACAAATGGGGTACATTGGTGTAAAAGGAGGGGTTGCGCAAACAAGGCAACAAGCTGTTTGACTCCATGGAAGCCTGTTCATTGATTAAGGACTACCCGGTTTTAGAGGGGGCATGGCTGTGTGGGGAGGGAATGGAGGTGGACATGTCAGCATTAGATGGTATGGAGTCCCCATCTGTGATGTGCCTCCTCCTCCTCCTCCTCCGGAGAGTTTTGAGTAAACTCGGGTAAGTTTTGCCTCTTCTTCCCTAGTCTATTCTCTAGCTATCTCCACAAAGGACTTCTGAGCCCTCATTCCCTGCCTCTCGCTCTCTGTAGACTGAACCTTGATCCCTGTATAGATGACTCAGAGGAAACTTCAAGAATCCAAACTTTGGAAGTTTCCTGGCCCAACACAGGCCTCTTTTCCAAGATCTGGCCCAGAATAAGGGCTGGATAAGTTAGCCTTAAATATTCAGAGCAAGGGAAATGTGACGGGAGAAGCTTTCCAGGTTGCTTGCCCATAGAGTTAAAAATAAAGAACTATATACACTGTGAGGTCATAGATATAAGTAGCAACTAGAGAACTCCCTAACCAGAAAAATGTCCTAAGTTTATTAAGTTCCCTGCTGCAATGCATCCTGGTCCTCTCTGGAGGACTACAAACTCCACATTTCTCTAACGGATTAAAAATTAAAGACTCTATATATGTATGTGTATATATATAACACACATACACACACACACCCAATTCAGAATAAACTTCAAATTTCTGAAAACTATTTACACTGCTATGTCCCCTTATCAATTGCATGTAAAGAATCCTTTAGTATTCTAAAGATCAGTTCTTTGAGGAGGTCTGATTAGTCTTCCCAACCCTGTTCAGTTCTGTTGAGTTTCCACATGGAGTTCCTCGTGGAGGGGGCTCAATTCCTGACAGAGTGCCTGCAGGTCTGAGATCTAATTTTTGTTGCCTTGGGAAATATTGATTGATTAATCCAATTCCTCCAGAGAAGTCCCGTATGAGTCTCCACAAGGCAAGAGCTGGTAGTTTCTGCAGTTACGAGCAGTTCTAAGTGTTGGAGTTTTTGAGTCAAAAAACTTTGTTCCCTGATCTCATTTCAGGGAGTGCTTTTGTTCTGTGCCAAAAACACTGAAGTTTTGTTGCTGCCAAATTTGTATTTCAGCATCCCATTTTCAAAATTGCCTCTGGTCAGGCCACTTAGGTTTAAGCTGTATGGGTTCCACAGGGAAAGGCATCCTTAGTCATCTTCCCACCAGAAGTTCTGCTGGAGGTAGTCCAGATGCAAGAGGTGTTGATCGATATGCCAAGATGCTTTATATAGGTTCACTATTTTTGCTGAAGCCTTTTTAAAGTCTGCACCACTCTCTTCACCTCCCCATTGCTCTGGAGGTAATGTGGACTACTAGTAAAAAGGTCAAAATTAAAGTCCTGCACAAATGCTAAGAATGTTTCCAAGGTAAATTGAGGCCCATTATGAGATATAAGAATTCCAGGAACTCCATGTCTTGCAGATATTGACTTTAGTTTCTGGATGACCTGTGCCGATGAAGTCTGTGTAAGTATAGCCAAGTCAGTATATCTGGAGAAGTAATTAACTACACTAATGTAAGTGTGTCCTTTCCAGTAAAAGCAAATCTGTGGCTACCCACTGCCAAGGTCTGTCAGGTAGGTTTGTAGAGAGTAATGGTTCTGACGATTGTTTTTTTCCCCCCTCATTACATATCTGGCGGTCCATGACATTCTGAATTTGCCTACTCAGGCCAGGCCGGCATATGGATTATTGTGCTCGTGCACAACACTTGTTTATACCTTGGTGTTACTCATGGATTTTGTACAGCATCTCTCTCTAAAGTACCTTCAGTATAGGAATGTGCTGTCCTTCATGTGAAGGTCACTTCAGTCCTGCCAATATGGCAATAGGCCTGTTGGAAGCTGACTCAAACCCACCCCCTTTGGCACAGTTGAGTCAGTTTCTGGCAAGTCTCATCCTTTTGTTGTTCACCTCTAATTTGCTGGCAGGTTCTGCATCTGCTGCTAGAACAAGGTCAGTGTAGACTGACATATTTCTCTAAATCTTTTTCTTCTTCTGTTGGTAGCTGCTCAACTGGGGCTTCAGATAGAGTGTAGTTTCTGTGAGTATTTTCTCCAGTATATGTTCAATATTGAAAGAAAATTGCATTAACCATAGTCAAAATCTTTGAATCCTAGGTGGAAGGTCATCCAGCCATTTTGAACTCAATCATGCCTCTAAGAGTCTGTTTCTAGGTTAAAATTCAAGTCAAAGAGATATGCACTGAGCTGTTCACAGTGCCAAGTGCCTGCTAGAGCTTCTTTTTCCAGTTAAGCATACTGCTGCTTGGTTTTTGTGAGGCTTCTTGATATGAATGCTACAGGTCTCCGGTCTCCTTCTGGTTGTTTTTGTGAGAGCCCTGCTCCTAAACCATGATGATGATGATGCATCCACTGCTATTGCTATTGGATAGTTACCAAATATTGTGCCAAAGCAGGAAGAGATGTCAATAGTTTTTATTTGATTAAAGGTATTTTGTTGTGTGCTCCCCAGATCCACATATTGTGACCATTACAAAGATCTCTTAAGCATTTTGTTGATTGAGCTAAATTAGTTAAGAATTTTGTCATGTCCAGAAATCTTCTTAAAGCAGAAACATCTTTGGGTTCAAGTAACAAGTAATGCCTTCCATTTCTCTGAATCCAACTGAATTCCCCATTTGCTACAAATTTTATCTGCTTCTTCACAAACTTATATTTCTCATTTGGAGTGAGACTGGCTTGTTATAAGCATCTCAAAACTGCATGTAGTCTCTCATCATGTTCACTTCTATCTCTACCACATACCGACACATAATCTGCATGGCAAAGGATGCCAGGCAAACATGTCATGATCTGAGAGATTCTCTTTTAAAAGTGTTCTGGTGCTGAAGATATGCTAAATGGGAGACAACTGAAACATCACCTTCCAAACGGGGTGATAAATGTAGTCAATAGTATAGATTCTTTACCAAGGGGGACTTGCCAGAAGCCTGCTGTAGTATCTAATTTTGAAGAGACTTTGGCTTCTGATAACTGGAAATGTTTGGTCAACTGCAGGAAGCATGTGTCTTTCTCTGCACATGCTTTTATTTAGTTGTGTAAAGTCCACACAAATCCAACATTTGCCACTGGGTTTTGGTACCACAACCATCCCCCCATGCCGGTCAGAGAGTTCTTCTATCTGGGAAATAACCTCATAACTTCTCTCTTTAATACTTCTTTGACCTTCCTTAGCAAGGGTATGGGGATGTGGCATGGGGGATGTAAGAGCAAAGAAAGTCTCTGAGGACACCAGATCTATTTTGTCCTTCCTTGACAGCTTTCCTAGCCCTGTGAAGACGTGCGGCTACATCTCCCATACAGTTTACATGTCACCATTAATGCATTCCAGTTCCTCTTCTAGGTGTAGTCCTCATATTGCTGCCAAGCCTGGTAGTGGAGTTGTCAGTCCTTGGGTTACATATATTATGTGTTGAAGAACTTTCCATCCTTTCTCCAATTTCCCAAGGAACTGACCGCAAACATCCAGTGTAATGTTACTAGCCCCACATGTGATCTTTTTTGGAGCTACAGTTACTGCTACCCAAGTTTCAAATTTAAACGTAAGGTATTGACCCTTTAGATTCATACTTGTATACCAAGGTGTTAACTGTTCTATTGAGGCTATAATCTCTAGTACTGTGGACTTCTTGTCATCTGATAACATCTCCTCTTGGATTGTTTCCACTGGTTTTGGTGACCAGCATGCTAGTGCAAAATATCCCATTTTGTGGTATCTCCTACATTCTGCTTCCTTCACTGGACATTGCTACCTGTGGTGGTTTGGTGTCTTACCTTATTTTCCAAGCTTCCCTTCTTTCAGGGTTCTTTGGCCTCCCACTCTCTAATTGTGCACTGTTCTTATCTTGTAAATAGTATTGTCTGACTGCTTTCACGTTTGTGTCTTTTCTCTTTACTGTGTCACTATTGTCTGATGCGGTCTCTCCTGTGCTGTTCTCCTGTAAGTCACGTTGCAGATTTCTTGCATTCTAACTTCTGCTATAGTTTTGGCCGGTGTGAGTTCTAGGTCTAATTGAAGCTGTGAGGACAAATTGGTGTCTCAGTTACCAGCAATCATCTTGTCGCTTATTAGCGCTTCTTTCAACTTTCCGTATTCCATCAAAAGCCTTTTTCACTTTGAAGTATTCTTTCTTCCTCATTAGTGAAGGGTAGGGCACACAGGATATCAGCAACAGCAGCATCACCCATGGCAAATATCAGACCATTTACCTAGTATTCTTCTGCTTTCTCTTTTAAACCAGGAATCACGCAAGTCTATGGATCCAGCAAGGCCAGCTGCCTGAATTGCCAAAATCAAATTCCTCTGACAGAGTCATTTGTGCTATGGGCTCTATTCCTGCACTTAGACAGGGATCTTCCTCCTTCCTGCTGCAGCTTTCACAGGTCTCCGCCCTGTTTTCCCGTTCTCTTACCACTCCAGCAGCTGGGGGTGGGGAGGAGGTCTCTTTCCGCCCCTCACCCCCGTTACTTCTTCTTTAGAGAGAGGGATTCCCTCACTGCTGACACCATGTAGTGTGAGGACATAGATGTAAAGAGCCATGCTTTAAGCAGCAAATAGAGAATTCCCTAATCAGGAAGTTCCTACACTTACTTGTTAAGTTCCCTGGTGCAACACATTCTGGTCCTCTCATAGATTCCCAGGCCAGAAGGTCATCTAGACAGACCTTCTGTATCACACAGGACAGAGAACTGCCACCAAATAATTCCTTTTGAACTAGGGCAGTTCTTTTAACAAAAATAAAATAAATAAATCCAACCTTGATTTAAAATTGCCAGTGATAAAGAATCCGCCAGTGACCCCTGGTGAATTGTCCAATGGTTAATTACCCTCCCAGTTAGGGTGCTGAAAAAAAGACTGCCAAGACATTTTGTTAAAAGAGCGGCCAAATGAGCCATGCAGCAAAATGAACATCACTAAAATATTATCATCTATCAAAACGAATGCACCCCGTGCTGTGGAACAGGCTGTTCCCGGAGTGCCCAGAGGTGGTGGTGCAGGGAATTAGTGCCCAATCCATTGATTGCCAAAGATAATTTGATTTAATGCAGCAGTGTTGGGAGTTTCTCCAAGGCAGAAGCCTGGAATGAGCAGAGTGTGCGGCAGATCAGGATTGAGGAACACTCCTAGATTCACACAGGGCAAGGCCAGAAGGGACCCCATGATCATTTAGTCTGACCTCCTGCTTAGTAGAGGCCAAGGAACCTCACCCAGTAATTCCCACATCAAGCCCATGCATGGCAGAGCTGAACAGGAGAAACTTGCCCGGCACCTGCCCTCACTAAGCCAGCGCTTTTCATTTTATTTGCATAACTACTAAATTCTTCCACCTTTAAAAAACCAAGCAAAAACACACAGCAAATTCCTGGCGCCATGCGACACAATCTTGGAAGCTAATTAAACTGCAGTGTGTGGAGTTAAGCTTCTAAACGTTCTCCGCCCTTCCCTGAGAAATGCAAGGCCAGACGCTGCTTAATAATCCCTTCATATTGGTAATTTAGTTAATGTTTGTACAACACTTTGAACACGCAAAGTGCTGTGGTGTGGAAGTGCTAAGTGCTGTAGTATTTAGCGGCAAATCCAATCATAATCCCTCACTGTGCAATAATAATAATCATTGTCATCTTGTTCAGAAAAGGCCCCACCCCCCAATCCCCACCTCAACCCCCTGTCAGGCACCATGGGAGCTGCAAACTCTTTCCAGTGTAGCACGTCTTGACAAGACAGCTTGGCCCAAGCGGCCAAGTTCAGATCTGAACCGTACCCAGGGGGCTGTTCTGGTTCAACCTAGCCCAGGCACAGTGGTTTCTAATCTTTACCCAGGACCGTAAGCTCTTTGGGGCAGGCACTGTCTGTTTCCTACATGTTTGCAGAGCGCACAGCACAATGGTGCCCTGATCCCCAATTGCAGCAGCTCCTGGAGGCCCCCCAACCTAATTAACAACAAACAGAGCAAGGGGCAAAGTTCAGATCCACCTCACCTTTTGGGGGCGGGGGTATTGGGAGCCAGAGTTCAGCTCCATTGCTATTAAAAGCAATGGACAATTCACAATATAAGAAGGGGATAAAATTTTGACAGCTGCTGCAGACAAAAAAAGAAACCTGAAGCAGTGTGTACAGACTGTAACAACTCAGAAACATTACCCCGAGCTTCCAGGCCAGTAATAAGTGCCTGTCGCATTTACTGTTCCAGCCTTGAGTGGAGATAATCACAAAAGGGCTCCAGTGTCAATTTATAGGATTTTAAAGGTAAATAAAAAGACACCGAGCCCAGGCTTTAGGTGCCCAAACACATTGTTACCCATCCAGTAAATACAACAAGGCCCTAGCAGCACTAAAATAATCATTTCAACAGGAACTCAGCCAGCCAGACACCGACAACGAGTCTTTTCCACCCCTTCATCATCATGGGAAGCATACTGTCAGCCCTCTTCAAAACCCCAGCCAAATGGAGGTCTACAGTTAACTACAACTATCTCCCACTCCATCAGTTCTTCTGCTGTAATCAGATTGACCAGGACTACAACTGCCTTCTACCCAGCTAGAGCTCCACCAGAACTTCCCAGAACCTGGAAAGTGAGAAGAGCCAAACACTTGTAGAAAGTCCACATGGGACCTTACTATCCCAAACTATCAACCCGAGAGGTATTCAGTAGTACAGTGATGGGTGCCAGTACAAAACCCTGGATTAAATTAGACTAAGAGACAGAATACCCAGGGCTCAAAGCCATATAGTTTGTCCCCTCCAGGCACCATGTATTCGACAGGGCCACCCAAAGGATTCAGGGGGCCTGGGGCAAAGTGGGGGAGCTATGGCACTTGTACTCACCCAGCAGCAGTTTGGGTCTTCAGCAGCGCGGGGCCCTTCAGTCCCTCTGCGTCTTCAGCAGCACTGAAGCACCCCCTGCCGCTAAAATGCTGCCGAAGACCCAGAGTGACTGAAGGGCCCCCCGCTGCCGAAATGCCACTAAAGACCCACACCGCCGCCGGGCCAGGGCTCCCGGGGCCCCTGCGGGGCCTGGGGCAAATTGCTCCACTTGCCCACCCCCGCACGGCCCTGGTATTCAACAATTACAGCACAATATCCATCACCTGTGCAGATTTACGGCAGAAGTTGGTTCATTTCAATAAAATAGCATCAGTGCATTTCATATTCCCAGTGCTACTCCAATCAAAGGAAAGAACCAGAATACTGTAATTTATTCAAGGTAATATTTTCTCCTAATAATTTCCTAAGGCATCTGTCCCAGCCCACTTCTGCATTCCAAGTCTTGCACACATTTTGGTTACTTCAAAGACAAAGATGCTATTGGCAAATCACACAGTCGTGCAGTGGATGTGCAGTAGAATGGCACATAATGTTTGGATGAGGACTTTTTTAAATTGTAGATTTCTTTTCCATTTAACACAGCTTCAATTTACCTCACTTTTCGGTTGCAAATATTTTCTGCCCAAACTGCAATCCGTTGTTCACCAGTTCATTGCACCCAGTTTTGACAAACACATGGCAAATTTTTATTTGTACCTAATAGTTAGCATCGTTTTAGTTTTAGTCACAATGACTAATTAGCTGTCCTGGGCTGCAATCAGTAAAGAATAAAAAGTCAGTAGCACAATTAAAGCCAACCAGCATGGTGTTACCAAAAATAGGTCTTGCCAAACAAACGAGATATTGTTTTGTGATGAGATGACAAGTTTTGTTGATAAAAGGTAAATGTGTTGATATAATATACATAGACTTCTGTCAGGTGCTTGACTGAGTGCCATTCTGACCCTTGTGCTGTTCTGAAAACAAAAATAGCACTATACAAAGTCAATGCATAACATATTAAAATGGATGAAATCTAGTTAACTGATAAAATGTAAAAAGTAATTGTAAATGAGGAATCACCATCTAAATAGGATTAATTTGAGTGATGACATGCAGGGATTGTTCTCAATCCAATGCTCTTCCAGATCAGTGATAAAGATATTGGGGAAAAAAAAAAGAATTTAAAAATCCCCATCCAAACACAGGAAGCTCTTTAACCTATCAGAAAAAAAGGCATAAAGAGATCCAGTGCTGGGAAGCTGAATACAGATACATTCAAACTAGACATAACATGTACATTTTAACAGTGAGTGTAATTAACTATAACAACTTACCTAGGGACATGGTCTCTTCCAACATTAGAGTCTATCAAGATCATCTAGTCTGACCGCCTCCACATTACAGGCCACAGAACCTTGCCCACCCGCGCCTGTATTACGCCCATAACCTCTGTCTGAGCTACTGAAGTCCTTCAATCACATGGTGGCTCCTCCATCATCTGCAGTCCTTAAATCAAGATGGGAGATCTTTCTAAATGATATGCTAAAGCTCATACAGAAGTTACGGTCTTAATGCAGAAGTTACTGGGCAAGGTTCTCTGGCCTGTGTTATACAGGAGGTCAGACTAGATGATGATAATGGTCCCATCTGGCCTTAATCTACGAACCTATGAAATTAAAGCAAGGGCTAAATTTTGCCCACATCTAGATTAGTGTCAATCCAGAGTAACTTCACAAAAGCTAATGGATGTATTCTGGATTTACATGGGTGTAAGTGAGGTAAGAATATGGCTGAGACTTGTAATTTTTCCTTCCCAGAAGAGAACAGGCCAGATGCGACAAGGGGCAGTTAATCCCAGTGTGACATAGAAAGAGTTTAGTCCAAAAGTCTGGGTTGGTTTGGAAGTCTATTAAGCATGAGTGAGAAGTTCATGACATACACACAGAGAAGTTAGATTAAAAAAAAATTTAAAAAAAACCTTGTTGGAAGATTGCAATGTAACAAGGTTTGGTCTTAGAATTCAGAACCCTAACACGAGAACCCCCAGAGACAAAGCAGGCTGCTCCCTAAGGCAGAGGCGCACAACCCAATTCACCTTACTGTAGGCTGGTTCTTTGAAGAGCTGGCCTTGATCGCATGCTTCCCCACAGAGCCCTCTTGCCTGCAAGCAGGACCAGGAGCTCCCTCCCCTCTTCTGCCCCCACTCAAAGTGATAGCTTGCAATTCCAGCACAGTCCTCAATACACCACAGTGTGGTTATGAAGTCTTTAGAGTTATTCCTGTTATATATTTGCCCAATAAATTCGAACCCTGTCTTCTTTGTTTCCTCACCAGCAGGCAGGGCCAGCTCCAGGCACCAGCGAAGGAAGCCAGTGCCTGGGGCGGCCAATAGAAAGGGGTGGCTGTCTGTCCGTTGTTTGGGTGGCATGTCCTGGTTGGCAGCGGTGGCAGCTCAGTTGGTCCGCTTCAGTCTTCGGCAGCGGGTCCTTCACTCCCTGTCTTCCTCTTCAGTGGCAACTCAATCTTTTCTTTTTTTCCCTCACGGGGCAGCAAAAAAGGTGGAGCCAGCCCTGCCAGCAGGTTTCCATTTGAGTGAGGTCAATAGCCTGCTGGTAATAGATATTTTGGCTAAGAACTTTAAGACAGGTTGTCATTTATGAAGAGTTTGGGTAGACAAGTCTGACTTTGTTCCTCTGAACCATGATAACCTGTCAGAGATCATCTAACAGAGGGAAGACTTTCTCTGCAGAGCTGCATGGGGCCAGAAGCAGATTCTATTCTTTATGAAGCTACATAAGGGTCAGGTGAGTATGACACAGAGGGAGAGTGGCAACGGATTGCTTGAGCACAGAGAACTCCTTCCACCAGGATTTCCAGTGAGTCCCTTGATGGAAACAAACAGTCACCTCAGAACCATCCTCCCACTGTGTCCAACTGGAAAGAAAAGAGGCAGGTTCCTAAACAAAGGAGTTCAGATTTTCTCTTCTAAGAGCCGTAGTAAAGCTGTGGTCTAGTGGCTATGGAACAAGCATGGTATTAAGGAAACCTGGGCTCTATTCCTGCCTCTGATCTTGTGTGTGATTGCAGGCAAGTCACTTTAATCGCTCTGTGCTTCACTTTCCCCATATTTAAAAGGGAGATAAAGATACTTCACTTCATTTGTAAAGATCTAGGAATTAACAGAGCAAAGTCATAGTCACCAAAGACCCAGCCAGAGCGTTTTAAAAATGTCTTCTCTCCAAAATCCCTTCCATTCCAATCACAGAGACGGCAACTCCATGGGACAAGACACAATAAAACTCTATCAATCAATAGCAGGAGCTACAGTGAAACACAGTCAGGGGCCTGATGCTACCCTCATTTGCAGTGGTGTGAAGCATCAATAACATTGCTGGCATCATGCTCCTGGATTTTTTTATTTAAAAAAGCTTGTGGCCTTGGCTTGCAGGGGCTGCTTGCAAAGATCAGGCTCTCATAGAGCATAATGAAAGAACAACAACATTTTGCACTAAAACCCTCCTGGCAGCCCAGCTCCAAATCTGCTCGCTGGCGATTCTGTCACGGCGTTGGCATTTTTATTCTTTCAATCTACTTGAGAAAATAAAAAAAGTCTGTCCATGAACTGATTCCCTGTCAGCAACCAGGTGGATCTTAAGCTGAAGAAAGAAAAGAAAAAAAAATCCTCTAGTGCCAGGTTGCAAGTTCCAGTCTTCATAGAATTAAAGGTCAACGGGTGATGTTGCTCCTGCCCCAACTTCCTGATCCTTTTCGGCTGGAAATGCAGTGCCTGGGAGTGGCTCGACAAGGATGTCCCTGATCACAGTGCTAACTCCCAGCCTGTCCAGTTCCCCTCGGAAGGCTGCAGGGAAAGGGAAGCTGCTACTATTCCCACAGACCCTTGTTTGTTTTTAGTTGTAAATGAAGCCTCCATTGCTATATCCCATGCGCTCTGAAGAGGAGAGAGACGAGCAAAGCAGGGGAAACAATGAGGAAACGGGCCTTAGGGTTGCCCAGGTGCTGTGGCTGGCGCGACTTTGCAACGTACCTACAGCAGTGACCCAGGATCATTACATAGAACTGGATCCTCCCCATTATTTCATGGAAGGAAGCAAACGTGGGCTAAGCTTGCTGAAGAAACTGTACAGAGCCCAAAGCAGAGCTCCTGGTATCCAATCCACAGTGTCCCCATGTGTTTATTGCCCAGTGGGTTGGGAGAAGCGGGATCATGATTGCCTGGAGGGAGGCGGAGTTAGGCAGCATCTGCTCTATGAGGCATGATCTCTGAGTGTCCTAGCAAACTGCAGAATGTCTGCATGTTTTCCCTTCAAAAATTAATACTGTAGTGGGGAGAAAAAGCTGCAGCCTTGGAACGGGAACCAGTGGCAGCACAATAAGGTAGCATCTCCAGAAGAGAGATGAAAAGTTCTCTTTCCTATTTGTCTAGCTTCTAATTTTATAGGGAATGTAGCTAATGAAAGCAAGGGGTTAATATGGCTGGATAAAACCAGGCACAATGAATGCATGTTCTATGCAACCTTTTCCTACCCCTCTGCTATTCCACCTCAGTTCTGACCTGCAGCTATTTCAGGCCGCTTTCAGATATGAGCAGTGGGGCTTTGTTATACCAAAGTGTTGTGCACAAATAGGGACAAAGATGAAATTACCAACCTCACTAAGTAGGGTGACCATACGTCCCGTTTGGGCTGGGACAGTCCCTTTTTTAAGCCCTGTCCCAGCTGTCCTGACTTTTTTTTCAAAAGGTGGCATTGGTCCCATTTATGATGCCAGCCCCCAACAGGAGGGGAGGCAAGGCTGGGGATGGGAGGCAGCGTTCCAGTATGGGGGGGGCAGGGCTGCAGAGTTCCAGTGCTGGGCAATAGCCTCCTGAGGGAGCTCCCGCAGGGTTCCAGCAACAGCTTCACGCAAAGGGGGAGTGGGGGGGCTGCAGAATTTCAGCCACAGGCAAACAGCCTCACGGGGGCAGCAGGGGTGGGTAGAGGGAGAAGAGGGTTACAGCGTGTCCTGTTCTCCCTTTGGGAAATATGGTCACCCTGTCACTAAGAAATATTTGCATCCAGTCTCCAGAGGTGAAAGGCTGAGGTGCTAAACCAGCCTTTCTAACCCTAGAGAGAAGACACATGCCTCACATTTCTGGAACAGCATCCTTTGTTCCTTCATGTTCCTTCACAATATCCACGGGCAAATTGGAAAGATGTTAGAAAGACTAGGAATCAAACACATGCTTAATCAAATCAGCCACTACTGAGAGAAATCAGCATGTCTAAAAGCATTATGGCCAACCACAAGTAATCAGAAATAATTTGATGAGATTTACAAATAAATAAATAAATGTTGCATTCTTTTCATTTGCCTTCTGGATTTTGAGCCTTTAACGTGTATGTGAGTCACATTTTCATGATTTTCTCCGCAACCATGTGGGCTAGAAGCTTAAGAAAGCAAGCTAGCTGAGATTCTCACATAAACATTGGTCTCCAGGAATTGGGACTTTAAATAAAACCTCAAATATTGCAGGACTTGCAATCAAATCATAAGAATTAACAAAGGTGTTAGAATCACATACATTTCACAGGACTGGCTTTTTTTTTTTAAAGGCCGTTTCAAAAACATTAGACTGTTTACAGTCGATAAGATCAAATCCTTACTGTGTTTTTGTTTCTGTTTTTAACCTTCGACGATTACCCTTTAGCCTCGTTCAACACAGTTAGTGCTACTAGGGGTGAGATGCTGCTGCCAAGATTAGGTGAGAAGTGCAGTTCTTTCAGATCCGATCCAAGCTGAAGAAGCTGATGGCACCGAGTCACTATGGGCGGCACGCACATTTGCTAGGCTTCACTCTTTTAGAATTTGGATCTGCTTTTTAATTTGAGTCCAAGGGCTGAAAATGTG
This sequence comes from Chelonoidis abingdonii, assembly GCF_003597395.2. NCBI lineage: Eukaryota > Metazoa > Chordata > Testudines > Testudinidae > Chelonoidis > Chelonoidis abingdonii. The sequence continues at coordinate 17,576,219 of NC_133790.1, forward strand.
GTTTGGTGGGCTGTGCCAAACCACAGAACAGTTCCTCAATGTATGAGTCATCTCAGAGCTGAAGCAGAGTCAGAGAAGAAAGGAAGAAATGGCGTAATGCAATATGTGGGGTTTTTTTTCCTTCTGTGTTGTTGCTTTCTTTGGTAAGGATAGATGAGATGTGCTGCGAAAAAAAACCCTCTCTCCAACCCTTTTAGCTCTCTCAAACCAGTCACATCCAGCCTCCTGGTCGGGATTCTGGGTAATGTGGTCCACCATGCATATCCTGCATTATGAAATATTGTAACTGAGCGACAATCAAAGCATCATGTGCACATATGACTACACTGCAGAAAGGGCTGGCGATTAAGAGAGCGTAAGGGAAGTCAGGATTTAAGGCCTCTGTTCCTGGCTCTTTAACTGACTTGCTCAGTGACTTTTGGCAAGTTATTTACCTTGGTTTCCCCAGTCCCCCATCCCCCTCCCCTTTTAAAAAAGAGATAATATCACCTACCTCTGGGATGATGTGAAGCTCATTTAATGAATATCTGAAAATCACTTGGAGATCTTTGGATGAAAGAAATTCAAAGTATCATTGCTCTAGAAAGAAAAAAAATAATTGCATGTCAAATAAGCCATAAAAAAAGACCATGTCAAGTGGGTCTAGACAAGGCTGGAAGAGAAGAAAGGGTTAATGAGCTGAGGGGCACTACCAAAGGAGCATGACTATTTCTCAGAATCATGGCAGAACTCATGCTTCTTTATAGAAGGGGAAACCCTTTGGAAGGGATGGCTAGTTCTAATTAAAAAAAAGCCCATTTTAAGATTCTGATTCACAGAAAATCCATATTCAAGAAGGAGGTTTAAGTCTTTGTCTAAAACGCTAAGAATGTGTTTAAGTGCTTTCCTGAATCCTAGGTTAAGCTTCCACTATGGTTACATTTTCACTGCAGCGCTGGAGAGAGAGGAGTCTCTGATTTACAGGACTATGGGCTAAAAAAAGACATTTGCAAAGTGAACACAATGTGAAACAGTTATTGGAGGGCTCCATTCATTCAGTGAGAACATTCCCCTTAATCCTCAGTGACTGGTAAGTCTTTCCCCATTGTCCTCAAGAACCTGATCACTGACTGCATGTGCATTCTGCCTACAGAAGGCAACACCGGCTTTGCTGCAAGGGGTGGGGAAGCCTGAAATCCCATATTTTCTGACATTGCTACATTTTTGGCTCTGCCACAATGGCAGACAGGTCCCACGTGCTGCTTTCAAATCAATGCTGCTCACCAGCCAGTGTGAGAGGTCTGCATCCTCACCTTCGCAGACTTGACACCCTGCAGAGTTCCAGCCAGGGGAAGAAACTCATTTAATATTACACTGCAGGGCTGAGCAGGGAACTGATGTCCAGTAGGATACGGAGAAAAGGAGAGCCCTACAGAACAAGATCTAGTATCAAAGCACCTTAGAATGGGCAATGAACTCTTCCTTTCCCATTCAAGCTTTGTGCTCAAGAGTGTATGGATGTGCAGCAGCAAATAAACAAACTATTCTTTTTTTGTCAAGTATCAGAGGGGTAGCTGTGTTAGTCTGGATCTCTAAAAGCAGCAAAGAATCCTGTGGCACCTTATAAACTAACAGATGTTTTGGAGCATGAGCTTTCGTGAGTGAATACCCACTTCGTCAGATGCATGTATTGCACTAGTGCCTAAAGGCCCAGAATGAGACTCTCGCCTCACTGTGCCAGGCACTGTACAGATATATAGCAAGAGACAGTCCCTGCCCTAAGGGTCTGACAGTCTAATTTGGACTGAGCTTCATTAGAAACATTTTTCTGGAAGTAACTGGAACCATAGAAGAGCATCACTCACTTCCAAAACAACGTTTGTACTGGAGTGCAAGGGAGATGCAGACCAGACTTGCCTTTCTCCCTTTAATCATCTGTTTTAACCCAGCAGATAATTCCCACTGGACAAGTAGGCACTTGGGAGACAAAGCCAGCCAGCCCTATGTAAGGCCTACAGTGATTGGCAGCTGCAGAAAGTCAGGCTGCCTATGACAGTTCCTTGGGAGGCTATGGGTTAAAAAGGGCCCTGAGGCACCATTTGGGCAGCACAGTTTTCACTAGCTCTACAAATATGCACTATTCTTTGCATTGTCAAATCCATGTCTCACAATACATTTGCATTGACATGGCCATCAATTATATCGGGGTTCTTAAACTGGGGGTCATGAGGTTATTACATGGGGGGGGGTCATAAGCTGTCACCCTCCACCCCAAACCCACTTTGCCTCCAGCATTTTTACTGGTGTTAAATATATAAAAATATATAAAAGAAGTGTTATAACTCATAAGAGGGGGTCCCACTCAGAGGTGTGCCATGTGAAAGGGGTCACCAGTACAAACGTCTAAGACCCACTGAATTACACCTCAGATAATTCAGGCTGTCATTTGTCTGTTAACTGCTCATCTTCACATCATCTAGCTCTAGAACAGGGGGTGGTCAAACTTAATGACTCAAGCTGTGCGGGGTGCAGGGCCGGCTCTAGCAATTTCGCCGCCCCAAGCACGGCGGCACGCCGCGGGGGGCGCTCTGCTGCTCGCTGGTCCTGCGGCTCCGGTGGACCTCCCACAGGCATGCCTGCGGATGCTCCACCGGAGCCGCCTGCCGCCTTCCCGACAACCGGCAGAGCGCCCCCCGCGGTGTGCCCCCCCAAGCACGAGCTTGGCGCGCTGTGGCCTGGAGCCGGCCCTGGGGGTGGGGGAGAAAGGGGATTTAAATTGTCAACCCCTCCACAGCAGCACCAGTCATCTCTGGCAAAAATCCCTAGCCCCCTAGTGGCCCCACCTCACCACAGGGTAGAAGCCTCCTCTCAGTCTGGTAGGCAAAGAATGGGGGACTCCAGGAGCCATGCTTTAATTTGTGAGCCACTGTTTGGCCACCCCTGCTGTATAGCATCTGTCTGTGAGAGGGAGACTGCTCTACTTACCGCTCAGTGGTGCCTCCTGGTGGTTCATCTGAGGAATGAGCTCTGTCACCTGGTGGGACGCCCCTTCCTAGGGTTACTCAGTCTCTCATTCCATTCACTCACACCGTGGCCTCTCATGCTCCTGAAGCTGCAGCACTCTCCTCTTCAGAGCTTAGCCCTCCTCCCTTCTGGCGTATCTCAAGTTCTTTGAGGCAAACTGTCCCAGGCGGCCTCCTCCCCACTACTTGGTCTGTGCCACTCCCCCAGTGGCTGGGAAGGGAATCCAGGCCTACCCTCAACATCAGGTTCCAGTTCAGGGACGCTCAGCCCAGCAGCTCTGGGCTTTTACACTCCCAGACAGTGGTTTCCCCAGGAATTGAAATTAGGGGGAGTGTTCGAATTTACAGAGGAGGTGTCAGGTCCAATGAGATATATAAAAGAGATATGAATAAAGTAAATGTTTTGTTAGGATTATGCAAATTTAACATAAGGAAAATTCAAGTTACACCAAAACACATAACAGATCTAGATTTCTAAAAAAAAAATAGTTAAAAAAATGTATTTAATTAAAATTGACTTGTGAAAAGTAAAAGCCATCATGGGATAAGAGGGCAGACGTCTCATGGGTCAGTAACTGGTTAAAAGATGGGAAACAAAGGGTAGGAATAAATTATCAGTTTTCAGAATGGAGAGAGATAAATAGTGGTATCCTTGAGGGGTCAGTACTGGGACCAGAACTGTTCAACATATTCATCTGGAAAAATGGGTAAACAGTTAAACCTGACGGTGGCAATATTGAGGATACAAACACTATTCAAGAAGTTAATTCCAGGAGACTGCGAATGGCTACAAAGGACTCACACATGGGTGACTGGCAAACACAAATGGAACCTGAATCTCAATCCAGTTGATAACCGCAACCCCAGTAATCAATTCCAGCGCAACGCCCCATCCCCTCACCCCCTCATACATACAACCCCACTGATCCGGCCCATCCCTCATGCCCTTCGCCTGTCCTACACTCCTTCGAGACATCTGGCGTCACCTGGCGACCGTTCCCCTCCCTTCCGCCCCATCCACACTCAATTTGCTGCACGCAGCAAGTCCACAAATCCCATCCACCACTGTTGCGGCCGTCACTTAAGGAAAGGCCCCATCACCGACCTCACATACGACACGCCCCAATCATCCCACTCCGCCCCTACCTATAACATCCCCAACCCCACTCGCGTTCCTGCCACCCCACTCCGCATCCACGCCCTGTCGGTCTGCCCAGACTCTCGCCCTCACCATCCCCTCCAAAACTCTACCTCCCCCTCACTTGGAACTTGGCACACACCCCGTCCAGAGCTGGGCCACTAAATGATCTTACGCGGTCTGAAACACGGCCGAGGAGCAATTTAAAAGACTGGAATTTTCAGCTAGAAAAGAATCTAACTGGGGATACTGCTAGCGTTCCCCAATCTTGCACGGGTGACTGCCACGCACAGCTGCTACGGAATTTTGCCTCAATCCTTACTAAACTAAAGAATAGCATCAACACAGTGAAATAATGATAGCAGCAGGGTTTAAAAAAACAAAGAAGTACTTCTTCACACAATATAAAGTCAACCCAGGAACTCTTTGTAGGATGCTGTGAAGACCAATATAACGGATTTAAAAAGAACTAGACTTCCTGGGGACAGCCATCTGTGGTATTAGCGCTGGGAAGGATGCAAACACCATGCTCTTGAGTGTCCTTAGCCTGTTTGCCAGAGCTGGGATGGGCAACAGGGATGGTCACTTGATGTACCTTGTTAAATCACCTGACAATCAGGTCTAAGTGCTTATCCTGTTGGTGGGACAGTGTTCCCTGTGGGTACTGTGTTTTTTGTGTAAAAGAGACAACCCGACTGCATAGCAGCCGCGAGGTTCCCGCACTGAGAGCTGAGCTGAAATCACTGAGAGCTGGTGAAACCTCAAGAGAACCACTCGCAGAGGTCAGTGGCAGGTGGGCAGAGAGGTTGACGCGCAGGGCATTGGCAACAGAAGTGGTGGTGAACGGGTGGACAATGAAGCAGAGATGGCAGAGGAACAGGGGAGCACTGGAGGGAACAGAGCAATAGGTTGCTTTCTTTGTCCACTCACCTGGGAGGTTGTACTTCACTGTGAAGCACCTCATGAATACTGAGTCTCCACTGAACCAAAGGACAACACTGAGTGGAGTGCCGGTGGAGGGAATGAGGGCATGTGAAATAACGTTGTTGACATTATTTAGTCACTTTGCTCCAGAATGCAGAGTTGCTGACTGGGAATGAAACTTATATAAATATGTTACCCTAGTAGCCAGATGTTTAAAAGCATTTGCCAAGTATTCAATGGTTGCTACTTGGGAGGTCATTATTGTTGGGGAGGTTTCGGTACAAACATTTTGTATTATTATATAAATTTTTACATAAGAAGTCATACTGGGTCAGACCAATGTCCATAAGGCCAGTACATGGTCCTCCGACAGTGGCAAGGGCAGGTGCTTCAGAGGGAATGAACAGAACAAGGTACATCAAGTGACCATCCCTGTTGCCCATCCCAGCTCTGGCAAACAGGCTAAGGACACTCAAGAGCATGGTGTTTGCATCCTTCCCAGCGCTAATACCACAGATGGCTGTCCCCAGGAAGTCTAGTTCTTTTTAAATCCGTTATATTGGTCTTCACAGCATCCTACAAAGAGTTCCTGGGTTGACTTTATATTGTGTGAAGAAGTACTTCTTTGTTTTTTTAAACCCTGCTGCTATCATTATTTCACTGTGTTGATGCTATTCTTTAGTTTAGTAAGGATTGAGGCAAAATTCCGTAGCAGCTGTGCGTGGCAGTCACCCGTGCAAGATTGGGGAACGCTAGCAGTATCCCCAGTTAGATTCTTTTCTAGCTGAAAATTCCAGTCTTTTAAATTGCTCCTCGGCCGTGTTTCAGACCGCGTAAGATCATTTAGTGGCCCAGCTCTGGACGGGGTGTGTGCCAAGTTCCAAGTGAGGGGGAGGTAGAGTTTTGGAGGGGATGGTGAGGGCGAGAGTCTGGGCAGACCGACAGGGCGTGGATGCGGAGTGGGGTGGCAGGAACGCGAGTGGGGTTGGGGATGTTATAGGTAGGGGCGGAGTGGGATGATTGGGGCGTGTCGTATGTGAGGTCGGTGATGGGGCCTTTCCTTAAGTGACGGCCGCAACAGTGGTGGATGGGATTTGTGGACTTGCTGCGTGCAGCAAATTGAGTGTGGATGGGGCGGAAGGGAGGGGAACGGTCGCCAGGTGACGCCAGATGTCTCGAAGGAGTGTAGGACAGGCGAAGGGCATGAGGGATGGGCCGGATCAGTGGGGTTGTATGTATGAGGGGGTGAGGGGATGGGGCGTTGCGCTGGAATTGATTACTGGGGTTGCGGTTATCAACTGGATTGAGATTCAGGTTCCATTTGTGTTTGCCAGTCACCCATGTGTGAGTCCTTTGTAGCCATTCGCAGTCTCCTGGAATTAACTTCTTGAATAGTGTTTGTATCCTCAATATTGCCACCGTCAGGTTTAAATCTGGCCCTGAAGCCTTTCCCCACAACCCCAGCTCATCACTAGCTGTCAGGGAGCGCTCATTTAGACTTTGCTTACAAATCATCATTTGAAATTATTAGGTTGGCCAACATCACGGAAATGAATGCACTGACATCATAAAAAACAGCTGTATAAGGAAGCAAGGAAGCTAGTCTATGTTCATACCTTTCAAATCTGGTATACTTTTTCAGATATACATATTTTATCGTACACTGTATAAGCTTTTAAAGTGTGCATTAATGTTTCAGTTTAAATTCAGATCTCCAAACAGTCACTGAATTGGCATGTAACTAGCTCACAAAACTGGGGGGGGCTGTTGGGGAAATTCAGGGGGGGTGTAGGGAAATCACTGCTCCCAGTCCTTACTGCTCCTTCCCTTGCTTGCTTCCTACTCTGTCTTTGCAGCTTCCTGCTCTTCCCCCTGCATCAGCAAGTGCAGGTTTCCCTCATGCTGCCAACTTCTTCTCTTTACAGATCATGCCCCCATCCTCCCCTCAGCTGGACTTCATCTGCAATTAGGCCCTAACATGCTCTAGGTTTCCTCCAGGTGCAGTCTCAGGTTAATTGGCCTAATTTACCCCTTCAGGTCGTGTGTGGGTGGACACTCCACAACAGTCTGTAACAAAACAACCAATTGTCTCCTCTGGCATCTGGTTTCTTCCAAAGAAAAATGGGACATACGTGCATGGATCACAATATTCTTACAATTTTTTAATCATTTTGCCTAGCAGTTTGCAGTTTCCCGCCTCATGCTCCCAGTGGAATGTACTGTAGATTTCCAGTGCCTCTGGGCCTGCCATAGGTAGCAGTGTGGAGGATTTCACCCTCTCTGATTTCTCTGCAATGCCACCTGCTTTCTGAAAAAAATTAGGAATGCTGCAACCAGCCCTCCTAGTTTTACACCAAGCTCCCTTCCAGGTGGCTTCATTTACTCCATGTTTGCCAAAAATCCAGTTATCTCCTGACACCATGTAATAAATGCGAGACACACACAGGAGTGCTGGCAAGAGACAGGTCTTTATTTTCTGGCCCCTGTCACATAACATGGGTCATTGTTACAAAAGGTTCTACCTGTGTCACATGGCAGGGGTTCCTCCAATGGCTACAGTTACATGCTTGATCCTAACTCTATCTGGTTAAAGTATTGTTGGGATTTAAGCTGTCAAGCGAAGAGTCCTCTCAATATTTTCTTTGCTGTCCCGCTGTGTCTGTTTTGTATAATAATGAGGATCACACCAGTCTATCTGCATGTCAGGCAACTATTCCACTAAGTACTAACTGTATTGTTCTAAATCTCTCACATTTCTTCAGTAAAATTCAATTTACTTTTTGTTACGAGAATCACTTGCCTGATTGTTCAGGACTCAACTCTCTCTCTCTCTCTTGCTCTTCCCATCTTTTCAAAAGGAAAAGCTCACAGATCCCCCAGCTTTAACCAGCTAATGCGGAGGGAGCTTGTTGTTTTTAGGTTGCATATTTGTGTAAGAGAATTTTGGCATGGCAATGTATTACAAGGGCGGGGGGGGGGGAGGGAAGAGCACTCAGAATTGAAGGGTGCAGAGAGAGACTTTCTCTAGTCTTGATTTTGTATGCACCTGAGCAAAGTAAAGCTATGCCAAGGCACAATACTGTTTATGAGGAATGCATGTAAAATCTATCTATATCTAGATATATTACACACACACACACACACGGGTGCGTCCATATACCACCAACCTTAAACTGTGGCTCTCCTCTGACAAGTAACTTTGTAAAGCCGGCATCTTCTTACTCAATAGATCTGCTGCCTTGGGCTTTCTCATTTAAATAGCCTGCATTCTGTCACATGATGTTCTTTGGGATGCCTCTGACTGGGAATGCTCCAGCCTCCAGCCCATGAGAAATTTAGATGCAAAGGTTCTCAAGGCACAGCAGAGAGGCTGTTGGGACCTTTTGGTACAGGATCTTCAAAGGGAGAGGAAAGGCAGCAGAGAGAGAGGGATTCAAGGGCCAGTCTCTCAGCCCCAGTTTAGAAGTAGTAAAAGCATGTCCAGGGTTGCCTATGGGACTTGGATGCCTGATCCCCATTATTTTTAATAGGAATTGGGCATCCAAATTAATAGGAATTTTCAAAATCATAGGTGGTTTTAAAAATCTCAGCCAGGGGAGGGCTTAAGTGACTTGACCAAGGTCAGATAAGAAACCTTTTGTAGAGCCAGGACTAGACTCCACATCTTCCAGCGCCCCCACCCAGGGTTTGGCCACAATACCATTCTGGGCCTACATACACAGGTGCATCAGTGAGAGACTGCAGTAGTCATAACTCTGATTTTCCCACTGGGATGGTGTTATAAAATGTAATGTTTGTTTAAATCAATTTCAACACATGTCCTCATTCTGACTGACAGGTGCAGAGCAGAGGGTTCAGGGCACATGCTCAGGAAAGGACAGGAGAGAGTTAATTAGAGGTTTCTGTGCTTTTCAGATGAGATGTGAGATTTACTAATAGAAGGAGATGTGTGGTAATGAGATCCCTAGTGGACTCCAGCTAGATCGAAAGCATTTGAAGGTTGACAGACTTCATGTTTCTCAGTGAGATGTACATGGACTGGGTGTTGAGCGGTGTGTATGTTCGGGAGGATCTGTGAACCTTAGAGCCAAACACAGTACAGCCATGAACAGAGTAAGCAGACCTATCACCCTTCCCCGGGTCACAGGATCCACGCCTGTGAGGAAAGGGGAAGTCATTCAAAACCAAAGCGCGAATGGCTCATTCCTGGAGTAGTGTGAGGAGGTACTGAACTTCACTGCTGCTGTATGGGATCAGTGAGAGAATCCAAACACCAGTAGGGCTGGGATGACAGCAGCGTGGACGTAGCTAGGACTCCTGCCACCCCACTGGGGCTGATTCCTCTGTATGTTTCCAGATCCTCTTGAACAGGAAGATTTTCCATACCCCTGGCTTCTCCATTCCCACTCCTGTAGTAGGCGTAGATAGCTCTTCCAGGATCAGGAGAGGAGGGCAAGTGTGTTCAGTTTGGGGTCTGTCACCCTTAGCAGTGTCTATCGAGAGCCAAAAGCCCCATCCTTCATGTGAACACTCTCTGGTGGAAGCTCTTGTGGAGAAGTAAATGGATGCTCCCTGCCTAACCCAGGCTGAGCTTGTGCACTGAACGTCTTTGGTGTAGCTAACTTCTCTCTCCCTTATGTAAACAAATACATTATTGGGCTTCTTCATCCAAGCAGGCCTGCCCTTGGCTAGGGGTCTGTTGGGATGCAGCGGTGATTTGCTTTAAACCTGCCCTCGCCGTCAATTGTCCGTCAGATGAGCCAGCTGGGAGGCTCCGACAGTACCATTCCCACAGGGCCCAGGGAGTCACTAGGGAAGGTGATTGGCTGAAAGGGCATAGAAGTCAAAACTCCACAAAGAAATGTGATTGCCGTTAACAGCAGACTATCAAGCTGTGCTCAGGCATTACACATGAAAGCTGCACCATGCTGCTGTGGGTTTAACTGGCCTAATGCCAAGTCTGCATGCTCTCTGCAGGCTGGGCTTTCCTGATTCAAAGGGTGGCAGCTGTTCAGCATCAAGGCTACCTTGTGTCTGCTCCTCCAGAAGCTCCCTCAGAAGTCAAAAATATAGTTGTCAAGCTTTTGTTGAGGTAAGAGAGAGAACCATGATTCCTTCTGAGTCTTCGGAAGGCTGCCTCCATCCTCAGACGGCCTGTGTGTCTCAAACACCAACACCTCCTCTAGATCCCCCCAGTCCCCGTGGCTGTTTTTATTCTGCTAAGACCGTAGTGTGTAGAATGGTATCGATTCCTGTCCGGCTGATGGTCAGCTTTTATCCACTGCCAGGATGTTCCTATTGTAGGCATAATGCTGTTCCCGTTGGAGTCAGTGGCAAAACTCCCATTGACTTCAGTGGCCTAGGAAGGAACATTAGCAGCTCCACAGCGGTGTCCTCTCCTCAGAACAAAACAAGGGTATCCCAGGTACATCCGGGGGGGGGGGCACTCCCTTTTGTGTTAAGGAAAAGGTGAAGGATTCGTAAGAAGCTGTGATTCCCCCTCTGTCAGGGTTCCTTCCCTACTCTGAACTTTAGGACCTGCATGAAAGACCCCAAGCTTATTTACCGGCTTAGGTTAACAGTAAGCTGCTACCACCAAGCATTTTTCAAATCTTTGGGGAGAGCCATTTGGAACTCTGCCTTCCTCCAAATATTTCCCAAGTCCCTAACCCCACTTTTCCTGGGCAGATTTGAGACTAATTCCTCCCCCCACCAAGTCCTTACACCTCTTTTCCTGGGTAGGCTTGAGAGTATACCCTCACCAATAAGTCCTGGTGAACACAGATCCAAAACCCTTGGATCTTAAAACAATAAAAAAAATCAATCAGGTTCTTTAAAAAAGGATTTTATTAAAAGAAAAGGTAAAGTTTATCTCTGTAAAATCAGGATAAAAATAACTTTACAGAGTAATCAGATTCAAAGAGCCCAGAAGAAACCCCTCTAGCCTTAGTTTTAAAGTTACAGCAAAACAGGGATAAACCTCCCTCTAGCAAAGGAACATTTACAAGTTAAAAAAAACAAAGGTAAAACTAACACGCCTTGCCTGGCTGTTACTTGCAAGTTTGAAATACGAGAGACTTGCGCAGAAGGATTTGGAGACTATGGATTGATGTTCCCTCTTAGTCCCAAGAGCGAACACCACCAAAACAAAAAGCACAAACCAAAGCCTTCCTCCCTCCCCCCAAGATTTAAAAGTATCTTGTCCCCTTATTGGTTCTTTGGGTCAGGTGTCAGCCAGGTTACCTGAGCTTCTTAACCCTTTACAGGTAAAAGGATTTTAGTGCCTCTGGCCAGGAGGGATTTTATAGAATTGTATACAGGAGGGTTGTTACCCTTCCCTTTGTAGTTATGACACCCTATCTCACAGGAAATGATACAATTATACTCAGAGGGACCCTGCATGGCACACAGGTGGTTGTGACAAGTGTACCGCGAAAAGACAAGCAAGGAAGATTGCTTCTGTGGAAACTGGAGGAGAGGAGAGCAAGCCGCACCTCTCAGAAATGCTAGTGTGGCTGATTGTGATTCCTGAATCTATCTTTTGTAATGGGGCCCATTGCTGTAGTATCTGAATGGCTGCCCCATGGGGCAAGCCAAGGGAATCATTGCCAAGATGCCTTGTTTAAAGAGTGAGGGCCTGATCTTTCTTACACTGTTTTTTTTACTAATGTAGCTGGCATAGCTTGCAATGGACTTACTCCTGATTTACATGGCTGCAAATGACAGCAAAGTCAGATTCCAAAGCTTCATTTGGAGCAACGTCCACTGCAAGAACAGGTCGAGCTGACACAAGTTTTACAAAGTGGCCCAGGGAGGGGCTGAACCATAGAAGATAATGGCAGGGGGAAATGCAGGCTGACGTGTTGGCATAATCTTGAATAACATTAAGAGTGCTTGAGCCGCGAGGATTCCTGCACTATGGCTTTTCAGAGTCTCTAATCATAATCTCATACACTGAGTGCTCTGTTGCAGGGATGCCTCTTGCTGGCCTGCATTTGTTACACATCGTTCAAGAGAACCGTTCTTGTTCTTTGGTCAGTGTTTAATGGCAGGCCCAAGGATGGACCCAGTGCTTTCCAAACATTTGCAGAGACTTTCTGGAAAATGGGCCTCAATCAGAAACCTTAGGAAATCTATCCAAGAGATTGAAACAGATAAATAAGGAATGGTTGGCCATGGGCTGGTACTCACCAGCACTTGCAAAGCTATTGCTGGTGCATCAAGGCAGCACAGAGAGCACTTGTGGGAGCTACAGACACCCCAAAATTTGTCTTAGCCCCTAGTAGCCAACCCTCCCAAGGCAAAGGTCAAACATTATGCAGAAGTAAGGGTGGCATGGTATGGCATTGCCACTCTTATTTCTCCACTGCTGCTGACAACAGCACTGCCTGAAGCTGGGTGGTGGGAGAGCAGCAGCTGCTGGCTGGGCACCCAGCTCTGAAGGCAGCGTCGCTGCCAGCAGCAGCGCAGAAGTAAGCCTGGGCATGGAGCCAGGGAACACAAAAGCAGGCCCTGGCCCAAGTCCCCACCCAGCAGGCATGCTGCCAGGAGCAGGCGGGGGGTCCGGGCCTCCCCACAGAATTCCAGACTGACCCGCTCCAGTCAGGACTTCTGGGCTCTGCCCCCATGTTCGCTTATTCCTGAAGACTCTGTCAGCCCCCAAGCTGGGTCCCTACGCTCGAGCTGCTCTTACTAGCTGTGAGCAGTCAAAGAGTGGCAGGGAGCTGGGGAGCAGCCACAGCCCCAGGGCCCTGAGCAGCACCACCACCACCAGCAACATAAGGAGGAGACACTGAAGCAATGTGGCTGCCTGCACCATGGCACCAGCCAGCACAGCAGCTGTTCCACACTGCCCAGGCATAACGCAGCTCTGCCCCTCCCCCCCAATTTTCTGTCTAGCCCACCTCAGCCCCCACACCTGGAAGAGATAGCTCTGCCCCATGGGCATAGACACATTTCCTTTATTGTTGGGGAGATGTGGAGTTTGTGGAACTAGATGTAACATGAAGGATCAAACAACAAACAGGGCTAGGTGTGTATGTTTGGTTTTGGTTTGTTTTGCATTGTGTTCCTAGAAGAGTGCAGTCCTTGGTAGCATCTTTGGAGTAAATTCAGACACTGGGTTGGGGCAGGGAAGGGGAGTTTGGAGACCTCCCCACAGCCGGCATGTTTGTTGCGTAAAATGAAGAACAAGGAGACGAGAGGAGTCCAAGATGGGAGACCATTGGATCTTTGCAGATGTTCTTCTGGGAGATGAGAACAATAAGGCCCAAAAACCATGATGCTGCGTGGAGGGAGAGAGAGAGAGAACAACCTCTTACCCAGAAGTCCCTCATTTCAGCTCCCATCCCACATTTAAATGCACGTGTAACTTGAAGCACATGGGGCCTGATCCAAAGCCCGCTGGAGACACTGGAAATCTTTCGATGGACTTCAATGGGCTTTTGAGCAGGCCCCTGTGTAGTCCAACTACTCTCTTGGTTAAATGTACACACACGCTTAAGCAGTTTTCTGGGTTAGGCCTTTATTAAATCTCCCATCCAGCACTCTCTTGGTCCCCACGTTCCTAGAGGACAAGAGCTTTATGGTTTGAACTTAACCCCGCAGTTGTTTAAAGAACTTCCCCTGAGGACCATTTCAGGGGCCCATCAGTTATTCTGGTTGTTATGTATTACATCGGCAATGCCCTAAATGTGCATGAATTCAAGCTGCTCAAGCTGCTTACACAGCCCCTGCCATGCTCAATCACCTTAAAAATATCTTCTGTTTGCAAACTTGAACTTTTTCAGTATTTTCTCTCATGTCAGTTCTTGATTCTTAAGAGTAAGAATGCAACTCGAAGCTTTTGTCTTTGTAGTGAGCACACTCCTTGAGCCCAGTGCACAATCCAGCATGTGAAATCATCACTGTAGTAACGTGCTTGTGACTTCACAGCACTATTCTGTCACCTTGCTTGCCCTAACATGGCAGGACAATTTGCCAAGCAAGACCCTAGTCAATGGGTACAGAAATGACAGTATCGGGCCCTGAATCAGTGCCACTTCCAGTACATTTGGCAGGGAGGGGTTGCTTATAAATTCCGCTAACAATGGGCAATCCTAAACCTTTATGGAATTTATGGCATGAATTGGAAAAATACAGTCGGAGTTCTATATTAGTCACGCACATACATTTACATACGTGCACACTAGCCATGTTATACATACATGACACAGATGGGGAACACGGCGTGTGTTTGTATGTTTGTCTGTGCATCTGTCTAGAGCAGTAAAAACAATTTTGTAATGCTCTGAATGAAGGTTTAGCTTCAGCTAAAGCCCAATCTGTTTTAATACATTGTAAACCACATGGTAAAAACTTTTGTCTACGGTGTGAACAACCAGATCACGTGACTTCACATGTTGCAAAATAAATATATATTCATTCCTTCACAGGGAGATGAGACCAGCTCCTTTTTGGCCCCTTCCACTCAGAGCTAACTCCAGCATGGAAAGGGTTACTCTTCTTGCATAGGCATGCATACTATGAGCCACAAGGGCCAAAGTATTTCATGAATTAGAAAACACACACATAAGAGCTCTCAATGCACCAATCCTACCCAGGATCTGAGGACTTCAGAGCAACTGTTTGTGCTGAGCACTTCAACTTGAATCCACAATCTAAGCCTCGATAAACTCAGGGGAAGGAAAGAAACAATGGAGCCGCCATGCAGAATTGAGAGTTTGTCAAATCATTGTTCTCCTTGCCAGCCCTGTGACTGTTTAAATCCACCCATTCATCTCCTCACCCGCCATTACCTGACACATCCAGATTTATTCCAGCCAGCCAGAGTTTGGGGGTTTTTTTAGATGAATCATCACCCCGTCTCAGAACCAATTTCTCAGAGGGTACATTTTAAACCTGTTGCTGATGCAATGCTTTCAACCACAACAAACAAAAAAGCCCCACATTGGGTTGCCAAGCAATGACAGAAAACAAAATGACAGGATCCGTGTTGAGTTCTGAGGCGTGGTTCAGCTGTGCCTGGAGCAGCCTGGGCTGGCATTTCACACTAGCTTTGTGCCTTTCAGTGTCGGGAGCCCTACGGCAGAAGGGCGTGAAGTCTCTTCTCTAACCATTGCAGGCAGGGGCAGTGTGATTTTGACTGAAGCTCTTCTTGTCTGCTGAGGTTTGGGGAGCAAATGCCCTGTGTGGGGAGTATGTTCTGAAATATGTCTGCACAATCGCCTGAATGATGATTATGGTGTGGCACAAAAGGACCGAGCAGTGGGGGCAAAGGGCCTGAGCGGGAGTGAGGTATAGTTGGGGGCGCAGGGTAGAGACATGGGCCTAGGCAGGGACCCCTTGAACAGCAAAAGGATCCCCCAGGAAGAGGCTGTCTTTGTATAAACCCAGGGTCCCCCAGGATGGAGTCAGGGAGGTGTCACATCTCTGTGGCTCTCTGGTGCCATCCAAGTGGCCCATAGCTGGCCCCACAATTTAAACCAGGGGAGGGGCAACCTGCAATAGCAATATTGTGGGGCTGCTATGTTTCAGCCCCTGCATGTCATTCCTGTAAAATGTGCACATGCATGGGGGGAGGGGGAAGAGAGGGACCAGGAGGGACTGGAGTGGCCACCACAGTGCCCAGATAGAAGCCTGCCTTCCCCTGCCAAGTCTCAGTAGTTCCTTTGCAAGTCGTTCCCCATGCAGATCACCTCCGCCACTCCATTCAAAGCAAGCGTCTAATTCCACACCTTGGGGTCCAGCCCTACCCCAGGGAAGGTTCCACACCTGTTATTACAATAATCATAATAATAATCCATTGCATTTATATGGGATCTCATAGCCTTAAGGATCCCAAAACACTTCACATACTGGAGAAGGATCACTTTCTCCACCACCTAACTGCAGCCACTTCTGGGGTGAAATGCACCAGGCTTTTCTATCCCTACATCTAAGCACCAGCAGCCTTAGCAACTAGACACTGATTCTAGCACTGGTTGTTACATTTTCCGTTCTGGATCAGGGGAGACAAAGGAAAACTTGAATTTAGGCAGACGTAGGACATGATGCTCCCTTTGGCAACATAGGGGGGAATGAATACACAATAAGCACATTGAAAAGGGCCACGTGGGTATGGCAAGAGAACAGCTATGTGAAATGCTAACCCCCTCAGCACAGAGGCTCCAGCAGGATAAGCTAGAAATGATCTGCCTTTGGAGCTGGGTGTGAATTGGGGGCACAGACAGCTGGACAGAGCACTGCCACGCATAGCTGTGTACTCCAAATGGAGAAGACTATATGCAAAATATATTAACTTCTGCTCTGTGGCCTACACTTCTGGCAGTCAATGGTGGCTTGGCTTGTGAGCCAGGCTGCCATTGCTGAAGCAGGACTGGGAGGTAGCCAGAGCAGTAGTCACTCCATATGCTATGCCAAGATCCATTGGGTGTGACCCAGAGTTTCCTGTGTTTATGGCCATCCTAAGCACCTTCAGAACAGCGGCAGGCCCTTCCCTTGGGGAGAAATGGTGGGGTATTTTCCATAGCTGCTTGCACGTCAATGACTACCCCATCCACTCAGAAGGGGGCGATATGGTGCCCAGTTGAATCCTAAAGACAGCTTTTGTTCGCTACAGCCATAATATATTGTTCCTTACAAAACACCTGTTCCCTATCCCTTCTAAAGTAACAGAACAGACTCTTTATTTATGGCATGCCTTATGAGTTGGAGTTGCACCAAACTTATATATGGTTGTCTGCAAATTACAGCATGAATGTTCCACCTGAATTCTGAGTCATGCTTTAGCAATACAGCTGTATACTTATTGAAAGTACTAAAAATGAAATGCGGTAACCCTGTAAACTCAGGCTCCAAAACATGCTTTCAATTTAGATTTAATAACACATGTATTGCATATTAATCAAATACAAATTGATTGTTAGAAACATATTTTCAAGTTTAGCAGGTAGGTCACAGATATGTGCTGATGTATTATAGAGTCAGAAATTATGCCTTTAATCATCTAAATCCTATCATCTAAATCTGGTTTAGATAACCTGCTGGAACGCATTTAATGTTTGTATTATTAAATCTAAATAAAAGGCATGTTTGGGCTTCTTAATTTAAAGAGTTGCCTAAAATTCCGAGGCTGAAGCAGAAATCTCTCTGCCCAGTAAAGGCGGTTGGAGTTGAGGGCTGCTCTGGGAGGAAGCAAATGCTGGATGGTCAAAGAGTCACAAAACAGCCGGCGACAAGACCATGTGTGGAAAAGCGTTTGCGTTATTGGCATGAAGCAGATCATGTAAGAAATAAGTGGCTGAGGTCAGCCACTCAAATGCTACAGGGGGGTGAGAGTAAAGTGAGCCCCAACCCACCCTGTAATGCGACCCTCTTTGATGCCCGTTTCATTTAAGATTTTTTTTCTTAATGGTAAAACACGTGCTGGTTTCTAAATGATGTCTGACAGGCCTCCACAATTGTGTTGATCACTTGACTTGCTTAATTTCAATCAGCATTCCCATTCCCTCCCCCACCCCCTTCTTTCTTTGGCCAAGTACAGTGTGACACTCATATGCCCTTTCCAAAATAACAGAGAGCTATTTGCACACGTGAAGTGGACACCTCTGTCTCCCCTACAGAACAGCCAGGCTGATTTTTTCCATTGACATTTAGGCCTTATCCTTAAAATAATACTGGAATGAAATAGCCAGTTTGTACATGTACCACAGCCTTCTGCTAGACAGAATCTCAACTGTGTGTGGAATCCACTCTATGTCCTAAACCCCATAATTCTAACAGACCCCACAGATTCCCCTTTCGCTCAAGTGGTTAGTTTTTTCCTTGAGTAGCAGGAGGAGGAGTATTTTATTGCCGGCGTTACTGCAAAATTCCCAGTGGCTGGGCCACTTAATAGAAAGTAGGCCACTGATTTTCTAGAACACCTTTTATCAGAGGATCTTGAAGAACTTTACAAAGAATTAAGCATCATTGGAGGAGTAGGCAGAACATTTTACAGAGGCATAAAGTGAGTACAGAGAAGCCAGGAGTTGCGCTGGATGGGAAATGGTCTCCCAACTCATGAAAATCTGAGATTTCTAAAAGCGTTTCCCTATCGTGACAGAACAGAGACCTTTCAAAAATGTTCACAAAAAATTAGAGGGAGACTCCTCCCCAAAATTGCCCAGTGGTTAGGGCCCTCATCAGGGATGTCAGAGACGCAGTTTCCACATCCCTGGTCTCCTAGAGGGATATCTGACCACCAGGCTCTTTGCCATCCTCTCTTTCTCTAACAAAAGTAACAAACCTTCCCCATTAAACTTTCACTGAAACTGAGATATTCCCACAGATATTCCCACAGAAAGTTTCAGTTCTGACAAAAGAACAGTATGGTAAAAAATTCCCAATCAGCTCTCCCCAGGAATGGAAGCTCCCAGGCTCTTGCTCTCATCACTACAACAGTCCCTCACTACCATGTATTTGAAAAACTCGTTCAGTACATTGAAACATTGCTCAAGAGAGAGATTCTCAAAGAAGAGCTCAAACTAAGGGGGCAGGGTTCATACTCTGGGCCAGATTCTTCAGTCCATGCAGTGCAAAGTGACCGTAAACCATCCAGAGGAAGTGAGCAGGAAATTCCCCCTGCACAGGAGAACTCTCTGCTATGGGAAGCTGACACATGCAGCCCAGCTGACTCCTGCACCTGCTGCCCTGCACCCGGCTCCAGGAAAATTGCATATGCCAGATAAAAGCCCTGGGTAAGATCTTCTTGAAAAAGTGGCTCTGTATATTTTAGGAGTTAAAAGTAAATAGATTATTATTTTTGCCAGGAACATTTAAAGAGAGTTTTACAAGATCCTGTCTTACGATATTAAATATATTCTCTAAGTTAGCTATGAAAGTCTTTCCACTGGATCAGTTATGGCAGGTGCAAAATAATAACAATAATATCTTGCTATACAGCACTTTCCAGCCACAGATCTCAAAGCACTTAACCAAGGAGGTTAGACTCAATAGCCCCATTTTACAGACGGGGGAAAGCAAAAGATAATGAGATGCTGGGTTGCGCTTTGGAAATAAGAACATATGAACGGCCATGCTGGGTTAGACCAATGGTAAAACTAGCCCAGGATCCTATCTCCCAACAGTGACCAATGGCAGGTGCTTCAAAGGGAATAAACAGAATAAGGCAATTATCAAGTCATCCATCCCTTGTCATTCAGTGCCAGGTTCTGGCAGGGAGAGGTTTAGGGACACCCAGAGCATGGGGTTGCATCCCTGACCATGTTGGCTAATAGCCATTGATGGGCCTAGATTCCATGAATTTATTCACTTCTTTTCTGAACCCTGTTATAGTCTTGGCCTTCACACTGATAAAGAGTTTCATGGGTTGACTGTGTGTTGTGTGAAGAAATACTTCCTTTTGTTTGTTTTAAACCTGCTGCCTATTCATTTCATTTGGTGACCCCTAGTTCTTGTGTTATGAGAAGGAATAAATAACACTTCCTTATTTACTTTCTACACACCAGTCATGATTTTATAGACCTCTATCATATCCCCCCCAGCCATCTCTTTTCCAAGCTGAAAAGTCCCAGTTTTATTAATCTCATATGGAAGCTGTTCCATACTCTGAATCATTTTTGTTTCCCTTTTCTATACCTTTTCCATTTCTAATAGATCTTTTTTGAGATGAGGCAACCATAACTGCACACAGTATTCAAGGTGTGGCCATACCATGGATTTATGTAGTGGCATTATGATATTTACTGCCTTATTATCTAAATCATTCCTTCTGGTTCCTAACATTCTGTTAGCTTTTTTGACTGCTGCTGCATACTAAATAGATATTTTCAGAGAACTATCCACAGTGACCCCAAGATCTCTTTCTTGAGTAGTGACAGCTAATTTAGATCTCATCATTTTGTATGGTAGTTGTGAATATGTTTTCCACTACATTAAATGTATCAACATTGAATTTCATCTGCCTTTTTGCTGTTCAGTCACCCAATTTTGTGAGATCCCTTTGTAACTCTTTGCAGTCAGCTTTGGACTTAACTATCTTGAATAATTTTCTATCATCTGCAAACTTTGCCACCTCACTGTTTGCCCTTTTTTCCAGATCGTTTATGAATATGTTGAACAGCACCAGTACCAGAAAAGATCCCTGGGGGAGACTGCTATTTACCTCTCTCCATTCTGAAAACTAACCATTTATTCCTACCCTTTGTTTCCTGTCTTTTAACCAGTTATTGATCCATGAGAGGGCATACCCACTTATCCCATGACTGCTTACTTTGCTTAAGAGCCTTTGGTGTGGGACCTTGTCAAAGGCTTTCTGAAAGTCCAAGTACACTGTAACCACTGGGTCAGTCTTGTCCACATTTTTGTTGACCCCTTCAGAGAATTCTAATAGATTGGTGAAGCATGATTTCCCTTTACAAAAGCCATGTTGACTCTTCCCCAACAAATCTTGTTCATCTGTATGTCAAATAATTCAGTTCTTTACTATCGTTTCAACCAACACACCTGGTACTGAAATTAGATTTTTCGTCCTGTAATTCCTAGGATTGCCTTTGAAGCCGTTTTAAAAAATTGGGTCTGAGTGCCCCGTTTGGATCCAGATCTGAATCAGAACTCCCCCAAAGTTCAGTGAGAGGGATTGCTGGATCTAACAGTCTGATACAAGCCCCTCTGTCATTTTAACCCACCACATCCAGGTTCTCCCCTTCTCCAGGCCAGGATACTGTTCTGGAGGGAAGATGCCCTTTCTCTGGCAGCACCTCTCTTTTTAGCATGCTCTGCTGGCATCTGGGACATGGGTGCTGGAGCTCACAAAGAAGTGGGGGATCAAAGCATAGTTAACGAATGGCTGTTCACACAGCGAAACTAAGCAAGTAACAATATGCACACAGAGCATCAGGTGGCATCCTGCTCCCAACTGAAGACTCAGAGTTCTCATCTTCTACAGACAGTCTTCCCTGGGGCTGGGTGAGGAGCTGGAAATATCCACAGTCCTCACAACCTCCAGTGGAAATTTGCCAGCCTTCTGCCTCAGTGTAACTGAGAGGGGGGAAAGTATCACCTATAAATTCACACCATCAGTCACATGGGAGGGGAAAGAAAAAAAGTGCAGTCAGCTCCTCGATTTACGAGCCTTCCTGAACAGCAGTGCAGAAAACACACACACAGATAGATGTGGTGGAGGGAAATGTGATCCCATTTGCAGCTTTCTTCCTTTATCACATTCACTGTCCAGCAAGGAGCCAGCCGCCTGAGGGGAGGGCTAGGCACAGCGAAGACACAGTCTCCTGGCTAACACAAATACTTACTTAGCACCTTTCTTTTTGAGAATCTCTCTGCACTTTAGAAACCTTTCCAGGTCAGATTCCCATTAAACCAGCATCAATCCAGAGTCACCCCAACCCAGCCAATGGAGTTACTCTGATTTTACATTCTTTAAACAGAGATCAGAATGTGTCCCCCAAGTGACTAAGCTTCACCGCACCCATTGTGAGATGCCAGAGGCTGACCACTTGACACTCCCTCCTTCCCCAGCACCCTTTCCTCCTGAGACCACACTTCTTCTGGGAGGGCCATGGGCCAAGATGTTCAAAAAGGCCCTGTAAATCAGATCTCTTGAAAGCTTCTCAAGTTGGTCCCCATTAACTGTGGCACCTCGAATTACTGGGCACTTTTTAAAACTTTGGACAAGGCGTTGAGTCTCTCCTGCCTCCAGAGCTGGGGAGACAGGTGAACAATACCTTTGAAACAATTTCAGTCATTCAAGGGGACGGTGATCAGTGATAATTAGCTTTTGTCAATCAAGCTGCTTTTCATCACACTCCCATCTGCTTCCTTACATTAATCTGATGTTTACTGAGATTGTAAAACATTAACACCTCTCCCTGCCTGTCTGTAAAACACCTGACACTCTGCTGGTATTTGTATTTGGTAGCATATTTGACAATTAGGAAAGCTGAGGCAAAGAGATTAAATGACTTGCCCAAGATTACACAACAAGACTCTGGGGAGTGAGGGATGAAGCGTAGGTCTCCTGACATCCAATTCTGTGCTCTAACCACAAGATCACACTACCTCTCTGGGTTGGGCAGAACAGATTTGCCCTTTTCTAGAACCAAATCCAAAAGGAAACTTTTGGCAGGGTTGAAATCTACCTAAGGACTGGCACAGTCCCCCATCATTGTATCTGAGGCCTCACAAGCATTAGTTAACACAACACCCCTGTGAACTAGGGACACATTAACCCCACTTCATGGGCAAGAAACTGAGACTTTCCCAATGTTATAGAAAAAGTCTAGAGCAAAGCCAGAAACTGAACCCAGATCTCCGGACTCCCAGCCCAGAGCCTTACCCACAAGACTTAGCCTAACATTTGCAAAAGGAAGAATACTTTGTCCTTCCAATTTTCCCTATTTCTGTGTGTCTCTTCCCCAGCCCTTCTTTGCAGCATTTTGGCCAGGATCAAAACTGGAGGAGCTAAACTCCCACAAGAAAGAGCATCCCTGGGGTAAATCCCATTGGCTGGGAGCATGATTGCTCAGCAATCTCTCCAGAAAACCTGTTCCCATGCAGTCTCCAGGCAGATTTTGCAGACTCAGGGAGATTAATATAAAGTGGAGATAAGCATCTAAAAATCAAATCCAGCTCAAAGAAACCCTCAGAATTCCAAAGTCTCTTAGAAATTCTCCTAGCACTAGTTCTTCTTTCCACTGTGTCTCATATGTAACCTCTTTCCCATTAATTTCCATGCCGGGGGGCGGGGGGAGGTGTTGACCTGCAACTTCATCTATTTAAAAGTTTTTCACTTGTAATGATTCCTTCTTCTTTCAAGCCCATCATGTGACCAAGCTCAGCAAACATCTTTTGAACAGCACTCTCATTCTTGAAGGGTTATGTGTTTAAGGGGATTACTTGGGTTGGTTCCAGTACAGATGGTTTCTCTGCAGTCCCTCTGTGCCTTTCACATAACTAACTCTGTTACAGCCTAAGGTAATTAAGTGGCCTCAGACACACACATTCAGTAGCATTCCTTTAGGGAGTGTCATCTAGTGGTTACAGCAAGGCTGAGCTATTAGGACTCTGGAGTTCTATTTTGCAGTTCTGCTACGAACTCAGAGTGCTACCTTAAGCAAGTTACGAAAGGCAACATTTTCAAAAAATAAGTGACTTAGGAACCTAAGTCCCATTTTTAAAAGTGATTTAGGCATGTAGCTCCCTAAATACCTTTGAGGATCTGGGCCTAAGTTCCACTGAAACCAATGGGAGTTAGGCATCTATATACTTTAGAGCAGTGTTTCCCAACCTTTTGATACAAGGGTCTGGCTTGCTGCCTTGCCAAACTGCATTAGGGAGATCTCAGGGACCGGCACCAGGCCACAGACCAGTCATTGAGAAACACTGTCTTAGAGGGGCTGAGCCTTAGGAATCTGATTCCCATTGACTTTCAATGAGACTTAGGGTTGGTCTATATAGGGGAAAGGCCTGGAGTAGCTAGTGCAGAATAGCTCCAAGCACAGTAGCTACTCCACACTAGCTTCCCATGTGGAGAGGCCCTAAGGGCAGATTTTCAGAGGTGTTTAACCACTTAAAGATGCACATGGGCACCAAGAGGGCCCTTCAGAAGTGCCTAGGTGCCTCACTCCCATTGAGTTCAAGGCCATTTGAAACCCATTGGAGCAGCCAATGCTCAATACCTCTGAAAATTAGGCACGAGGTGTCTCACAGTGGGCACAAAAAAAACAGAAGCTCTCCTAAGCAGAGGCCATTGGGGGAAATTTCAGCCTCTGTATACCCATCTGTGAAGGGGGCTCGGTGGTCTTCCCCTCCCTCCCAGAGACGCTGGGAGAACAATTCAGTGTTTGTGAGGCAGCTGCAAACTCTGCCAGGGCTGGGGAGGAAGGGAGGGAACTGGCCTCAGCATCAAATGGCTCCTCTGCACTTGGAGGAGGTGGTTGGAGTTTCCCCACAGAGATGGAATTCTTCCTCAGTGACTGACGGCCAGGCGGATACACCTGCAATTGATCTGACCCATTATTTTCTTTATTGCCTATTAATTCTACTTTACATTTACATTCCATCCCTGACAGGATAAAACAAATAGCCCATGCGGTGAAACTGGGAAGCGTCTCTGCATGGGCAAGGCTAAGTAAAGAGGCAGGAGGCTATGTTTGGACAGGGCTGAATACTTCTAGTTTTGCTTTCTCTGAAAAACATCTCTACAATAGATGGACTGTGTGAGACCGCGTTATGAGAGCTGTGCACCAGCCCATGGAGCGCTGTCGCTTGGTCTGTAATAGATACTGTACCACACAGTGTTTCTGCAGGGGGCATGAGCTGGGGTATGGAGGAGGAACAATGGACTAGGCCAGTGGCTGCAGGATGATGTATTTGTGCCTCTCCATGACACCTGTTGTTATGAAGCTCAAATGAGCTTTAGAAAGAGAGTCCAAAGCTCACTCCAATTAGATCTCATGCAGTCAAAATCCCCCACTCCTCTACCTTCCAGAGCTTTTGTGCTGCACTCTCAGTGCAATTACATGCTAAATATCTGTCTGTCAATAGGCTGGATCCCCTCAATTTGTATGACACGCTTTAATGCAGGCCCAGCCAAGCCTAATGGAATGACAGCTATGCCCTAAAACTATTGTCTGAGTGCTGCTGGAAGAGTTTTCACTGGTTTGCCTGGGGGGAATTTGGAAAGGTGGGAGGGAAGAGAGACAAAAGCAAAACAAATGCAACCAATTAGCAACCATGCTGGGAGCTCAGATCTCTCAAAGAGCAAAGCGGCACGAGGGCAGGGCCGGCGCTTCCATTTAGGAGACCTAGGCGGTCGCCTAGGGCACCAGGATTTGGGAGGGCGGCATTTTGCGGCCCTCGGTGGCAATTCGGCAGTGGGAGTCCTTCCACGCTCCGTGTCTTCAGCGGCAATTTGGCAGCTGGGGGAGGGGGGTCCTTCCGAGCTCCAGGTCTTCGGCGGCAATTCAGCAGCGGGTCCTTCACTCGCTCCAGGACCCACCGCTGAAGTGCCCCGAAGACCGGGAGCGTGGAAGGACCCCCCCGCCGCCGAATTGCTGCCGACCAGAAGCGCGGAAGGACCCCGCCTAGGGTGCCAAAAACCCTGGCGCCAGTCCTGCACCAGGGGGTATTGTTGCTTTTGTTACTGAATCTCAGCTCTTTCAAGAAATTAAATGTGAGACACTAAATTATCCATGTAACTTTATTTTGCTCTTATCCCACTAGAGCTTTTCAGACACTAGATCTGTCGGTATAGATCTATTTAATATCAAGACTCGGGGCCAGACTCTGAGCAGTTGTAAATCAGCACAACTTCCACTGAAGTTAATGGAGTGATGTTGGTTTATACCCACTGAGGATCTGCCCTCACAGTGCATCCACTGATTCCATGTCAAAGGATGTCCAGTTGGTTCTATATTATGGGTGTTTTAGTCATGCACAGTAATGAAGAGCCAATTTTATTTGTTCGTTTTAAAAGACGTCCCCAAACTTCCAGACTAATCTCCCACATTATCTGAGCTCATTTTGTCTTCATGTCCGAAACAGCTGGGAAGGTCCTTAGACATGACCAAATCCACCATTCTCCCTTAGGAAATGAAGAAAAAAGGGCTAGATAGAATTGCTTAACAACCAGAGAGAATTCTATTTCTTCCACAAAAAGGGACTGGGAGAGGAGGAAAGCAAAACAAAACCCAACTGCTCATTGTTAGAAAAAGAACAAAAACCAACCAGCAAGACAGAGCATTCAAAATAATGATTTTCAGCCAGCAGCCAGACAGCGATCTAATCCCACATGAATAGAAACATCAGTTGGACAGCACCCGTCAATGTGCTCACTGATGCCGATCACAGCTGGACAGTATCATACAGTCCCATAAACATACTCAGACCAATGCTTCGTTTTAACTTATTTCATGGTGCACTTTGTCTCCCATCCCTCTCCCTCAATTTCTCAAATGTCATTAATCTGAAATTGGTAAAAATGATGCAGAAAAGGCAGACGTGTTCAATTAGCATTTCTGTTTGGTATTTGGAAAGAAGTAGGATGATGTATTCATATCATCGGAGGAGGAGGAGGAAGCATGTTCCAATTCATTAGTAATTGAGGAGGATGTTATACAACATCTAGTAGGAATATACATTTTAAATCATCAGGCCTGGATAATTTGCACCTAAGAGCCCTAAAAGAGTTGGCTGAGAAGGATTCTAGACTGCTAATGTTAATTTTTATAAATCTTGGAATACCAGTGAAGTTCCAGAAGATGTGTTGTGCCACTTGGCAATCTGGGCCCACTCAAACAAAGGGCATTTTTATACAGCCAAATGCAAAGTTATACCTCAAGGTTACTCAGTACTCCAGGAACAAGGAACACAGGCTGTGGCTGCTGAATGGAGGACTGTATCCTGGAAAGCAGGGACACAGAAAAGGATTTAGAAGTCAGTGGACAAGCAACTGAACCTGAGCTCCCAGTGTGATGTGATGGCAAAAGGGCTGATGCGATCCTTGGATGTATAACAGGGGAATCATGAGGAGGAGTAGGGGAGTGATTTTCCCCCTACATGTGGCACTGGTGAGACTGGTACTAGAATACTGTGTCCAGTTCTGGCGTCCACATTTTTAAAAGAATTTTTAAAAGGATGTTGAAAACTTGGAGAAGGTGCAGAAAAGAGCCACAGAAATGACTCAAGGACTTTAGCAAATGTCTTACAGTGAGAGACAAAAAGCTCAATCTGTTTAGTGTATCCACAAGAAGACTGAAAGGTGACTTGATTACTGTATATAAATAACTTCACAAGGAGAAAATACCAATACTAAAGAGTTTTTTAATCTAATGGAGAAAGGCATAACAAGAACCAGTGTCTGGATGCTGAAGCCAGACAAATTCAAATGAGAAATTAGGCACGTATTTTTGAGATTGAGAGTAATTAACAATTGGAACAAATGAACAACAGAAGCTGTGGATTCTCCATCTATTGATGTCTTCAAGTCAAGATGAGACACCTTTCTAGAATATTTGCCTTAGTCAAACACCAGTTATTGGGCTCAGCATAGGGGTAATTGGGTGAAATGTAATGCCTTGTGCTATTCAGGAAGCCAGACAAGATGATCCACTGGTCCTTTCTGGCCTTAAAGGATGAATCTATGAAAGGCCTCGGAATGTTTGGTTGACCAATAAATGTTCTAATGTCCTCTTCCCAGAAGGAGCTCTCACTGTGAGAACCCACCTGAAGGAGGGCAAGGAGAATATGACTTTTTTACACCATTTAACAATTCCTAGATTTGTATTTTTGAAAAACAATTGCTAATTAAAAGTTAGTATGGGCCCAATTCCAGCTAATGACGCCTGCAGGTGCACATCAGAAACCAGCAGTAGGAGCTCTGTTCCCCAGCTCTAGCATCTCTCCATTTCTGCAGAGAAGGCTACTCTATGGACCTTCTGTAACAAAGGCAGAAGGGAGAGCATTACAGGGTGTGGCCTAAAACTCACAGGCATGCTCCAAATATTTATGGAATCTCTCAGTCCCATCCCAGCCTCTCCATACTGACTCTTTGCAGATCAGTCATCCTTTCAGTAGGAACAGAGCCAAGATAGGGCTGGTTTTACGGGCCAAAGTACAGGTGGACATCAGCACTGATTTTACAGAGCATATCTGTACCTCTCTGGATAGGCATTCTGCCTCTTTGCAGGCGCTCAGTGGAATCTGGCCCTCATCTATTATATGCCACTTGGCCAAGTTATAATTGCTGTGAAAATCATAACTTTGAATTTCTTGATGATCATGCACAGAAAATCTCAACTCTCACATGGCATGAGGGAAGCTCTTCTGCTGTTATTTTCCTTTGTGGGGGGACGTTAACATTTTTAAAACATTGTCAGTGCAGTTATATATTTAACATGAATGTGCTGTGTTATTAGAGATCGCGTCCCCTTCCAGTCCCATGAACTCTGAGAACACACTCCATTTTGAACTGGTGGGGCTGTGGCCAAGCAGAAAGGAGATCAGATGTGTGGGGCTCCTCATAATTCAATTTAAAGGCATCTTATCTTTAAAGGGGATTGTTGGGGTGGGGAGCTCCCTTTTGTAAGAGATCTCAGTCCAAGTTGCTGGACTTGTCCAGTCTTAAGCAGCTCATACTGCATTTTAGTGGCAGTATAACTAATCTCTGTACGGTATTGGGTTGAGAAATGGATGACATCAACCAGCTAAAGTACCGAAGTACATAATAAAATGAAGAGGAAGTAGGGATGCAGCTAGGTTAGAGAAAAGGAAAGTGGCATCAGAGATATTGGTCTGGCTGCTGGAATCATGCCTTAAAATTCTCTAGTCTGAGAAAGGGAGAGAGTTTGACTAGCTGATCACAGTGGCCTTAAATTCTGTAAGTCTATGACACATGATGAGATATGATCATTGAAGATGGACCCAGACCCAGATCTTGGGTCCAAGCCCCCAAACTTTGAAGGTGTTCAAAATCAGACCCCAAATCTGGATCAGAATTTTGCAAATGGCCTGACTCTCAATAGGAGGCTGACTGGAAAGCGCGGTTGCCAACACGCCCAACTCTGGAGTGTTCAAAATCCATCTGTAGTGAGAAATGAACCCCTTTTCTTCTATGAGTCTGAGCAAATACACTCTGCTGAGAGTGACCCAATGTCAATAGCTGAGACAAGGTCAACAGAACCAGATGTTTCATATATTTTTTTAAAAAATCAACAGAAAATGCCTCAGTACAGCAGGCTATTGCTAAATGCTTAGAAAGTGAGTTAATATCACCAAAAATCTTCAGACATGTCAAAGACTAAGATCCTGAGTGAGGTCTAAGTTTATGGCAAGTTTGGAGTTCTTTCTTGTAATGCAGTTCGTGTTTTTGTGAAGGCCTATAAAATAATTTAAAGCCAATAAGAACAAGTCAATAACGTGGCTTCCAGAATCCTTTGGACACATAGAAGCAGATCGGAAGTCTCCAGAGGAGGAAACCTCATCTGGCCAGTTTGCTGACAGGAGAAGGCTCAGTATGATTAAAGAGACTCTCCCGCTTGCTCAAGGAAATCTGCATGGATACGTTGCTGCTGACACCTGCTCCAGCTGGTCCATTGCAACTTGACAAGGCAGCAAGACTATTGGCCCCGCATGAGATGGGTTAGATAATGAGGGAGGAGCAGCATTTAACTTGTCTGATCTGATCTTTCTTGTGGTTTCTGTAGAAGCTGGAATAAGAAAAGAACTAGATAGGCATCGACTGCCTCCTACTGCCAAGGACAGTTCCTGCCCTCTCACGAATTTGCCAGCATCCTCCCAATTACTTTTAGAATAAATGTCACTTTCTTTGGGAAACAATTCCACCGTCTGTCATATCTCACTGTTCTGAGATTTTCCCTCTTTTCCACCTACATTTTCCTTGTCTTAATTTCATCTCCTTATTCCTCATCATAGCCCACAGAATTACCCTAAATAATTCCTCTTCCTTCTTGGTATTCGCATGCCCCTGATATATGTACAGCCTAATGATTTGTTTCTTTAGATTTTCGTTTTTGCCAAGCAGTAGTTTTGAAATATTTCGCCCCTGTACATCAGTCCCTCCAGCCCCTTAACCATTACATAGACACTTTTTTGTATTTTATCTTCTTTTGAAGATCATTACAACACTTGCTCCTTTCTCCCCTCCAGAACAGTGTCCAGGTCTCTATGACTTTTCAGAATAATTGTCATTGGTTCTAATGTGTAACATAGGATACATCTACACTTCAAGCTGGAAGGTGTAGTTTCTAGCTCGAGGAGACATACCTGCACTATCTCTGATTGAACTAGCAGACTGAAAACAGAAGTGTCGCGATAGTGTAGTGAGCGGCAGGAGGGCTATCTGTCCTGAGTACCTACCTAGTGTCTCAGATAGCTTCATGTGTAGCTTGAAGCTTCTAGCTTAAAGTGTAGACATACCCTACAGATCAGAAGAACTGATCCAGTGTTCTGTATGTATAAGACTTCTATAACAATACACATTATACCTACGCTCACAGATATTGACAGTACATGAACATTTACATGCTGTGGAATTAATACATCTGGTGTCAACACAATGTCACTTAGTGTGTCTAGCATCATTAATAGGTCTCAGAAAAACAATTGAGCAAAAGGCTAGTACTCTAGATGTTTGGCTGTCAGGCTTCTCAATGACTATTTTTAACTGTGTGATGCTTTGGTGAGTCTCTCTGTTCATCACTGGAATGCTCATTTTAATGGATTGTAAATTTTGGGAAGAGTAACTTCATAAGTAATAGATATTGGGAATGTCTTTCCCTCTGAGGTAAGGGAGTGCCTGGTCTCTTTTTTTCTTTCAGGACATAATACTATAAATATGCATCAGGTTTTATTGTTGTTTCTCCCTCTTTAAGGGTGCCACTCTGATGTGGGATGACTTGTGTAAACGCTGGCCTGTTTGGTCCTTCTTCTAGTGAGAGGAAGGGGCTTCCTTTAGATTACTTCTGTAGATGTGTCCCCTATCTACTTCAAAGGAACACACTTCATTGGAGGTGTTTGGGCTGCAATGTTTCGGGATACCAATCCTTTGGAGACCAAAACCCTGCAGCAGCGGTGACTTCTTATGTGACTTCTGTTCTCCTGAAGAAGGATCTTCTGCTTGGCCTGAAAACTAATGCTTTGCAATGGTTCTGTTGGTCCAATAGACGGCATGGCATCTCTTCTCATTCAATGGAGCTACAAACACCAAAATCTCCTTTGCCTTCTCTTTTCTTCTCAACTCTTCCCCAGCTTCACACGCCCATCCCATCCCACCCCTTGAATTGGCACTTTTTTTCTCTCTCTTTTTTCCTCTAAGATGAACCAAGAATGAAATCAGAAAAGATTACATAGCACTATGATAAATTAACACACACACGCACTGATGTTATTTCAAATAAATGTTGCCAGCATGAAGAGTTTCCACTAAAGGGAGGAAAAACTTAGAAATCACCCATCACCTATTTGGGCTGAATAATTGTGAATTGTTGCGCATTCTGTCCCTCCAATCCTGTAGCTAAAGTCAATTCATAATTTACACTCTGCTGCTGTCGCATACCAGTTCTGGATTTTGTACAGTACTTGGCAAAGCCATTGCAAAGGTCGGCTTGTCCTGAATTCTCTCATCCCCACAGCTCTCCTTGGCCTCCCTGTCTCATGGCTGTACATTTTTCCACTCACCTCTTTTCTTTATCATGAGTTTTGCACCCAGCCCTCCCCTTCTGCTTCAAATCACTATGACAGCACATTGGAGTTTTTCTTGGACTGTAGGCACGCTGACTTACAAAGCAATCCGTAATTCCCAGTGGCAGAGATAAGCACCAGCTCGTTCCCCTTCTCTAAGAAAATACAACTTGGCTCTTACAATTCAGGTATTAGGGGTGCCACCTGCACGCTGTCATTCAGAGCGCCACTCTAAACACTGCCCAGGCAGACGGCTTTGGGATCAGAGGATCCCACACAGCCTTGCCTGCTAACCCTGCTGGGACAAAAGGGAAATGTTGTGGAGAGGACTAAGCTGAACCAAGGCTGCTGCTTCAATGTAAAGGGCATCTGTCACCACAGGGCTGAGAGAGGCCTGCACTATGGTGCCTTTAATCTAGCTGTAGTACCTAAACCTCTCACCATGTTTAATGTATTTATCCTCATACCATCCCGGTCGGGTGGGCTAGCACTATTAGCCCTACAGGAGCACAGACATGAAGCAACTTCCCCGAGGTGACATAGGAAGCTCATGGAGGCAGGGAATCAATGGCAGGTCGCCTACCTCCCATCCCCTGGGCCATCCTTCCTCTTCCACTCCACAACACGCTGGGGCCCATGCGCTATATGACACTTGGATTCTGCCGCTGTTAGCAAGATGGGTTATTTTGCTAATTAAGGACAAAAAGTCATCAGAGAAAACAGCAGAGCAGTTCAATGATTTGGGCCCAATCCTGCAACCCCGTACCTTGAGTTGTCAACGGGACAAATCATGTGACTCGGGC
This sequence comes from Chelonoidis abingdonii, assembly GCF_003597395.2. Lineage (NCBI taxonomy): Eukaryota > Metazoa > Chordata > Testudines > Testudinidae > Chelonoidis > Chelonoidis abingdonii. The sequence goes on from NC_133790.1 coordinate 17,608,303, forward strand.
TATTTCAGCAAGGATGGGGGTGGGCCCCACAGTGTCCTGCTCTACTTTAAGCCTTGTTGCCTGCCGTCACAGGAAAATGTGGTTTATGCAAAGGCTCACCCACCTGCCAGACAATTAATGCAGTTAAAAGGTCTTCCCCTACTTTCCTCTTGGTTCCCCAGATAATCTCTCTCTGTTGCTCCCCAGTGGCTCGTTTTGTTTATCACAGCCCCATTCAGAGATGTGTGTCCCTACTGCAGACTGAACTGCTCTGGAAAACTCCAAGGAGGGAAACCCTGGCTCCACTCAAGTCAATGGCAGACTTCCCACAGGATCCATGAGGCCAGGATTTCACCCACAGCTTTATAATTAGGAGAGGCTACAACCTACCCACCCCCCCTAGGAGAACAGCTTGGTACTTTCTACCTGTGTGTATGTAGGGGTGGGGGAAGGAAGGAATTTGCTCCCTGGGGATTCTGGCTGAGCCCCGAATCCTGGGACAGCACGCTAAATAGACAGCATGCCGAGGAGGGCTGTGGCACCTCTGGGAGAAGGAATGGGAGCAGCTGAGGAGCTGCTCCATGGCTACTGAATCTGCAGGCCCAGCTCTGCAGTAACTCCCATGGCTGCTGCCCCTCAATCCCTCCCTGCATAGTGATGGGTAGTTGGCCAGTGGAACCATATAGCTGAGAAATTGAATCTACTGACTCTACTCCCCCCAGTCGCTTTCCCCCCAGAATGCCCCAGTCCTGATGTGCAGGATTCTACCACAGCCTTGTGTTCACCTGCATACAAGGGCTCAACCCCTCTTGTGCAGGTTTCTCATTTCTTGTCCTTCGGACCTATCCGCACTCCCCACCCTCCAGGGGGACAGAATTTGGCCTAGAAAGCCAGTTTGCTTAGTTTTCTTGCTGGGCCCTTTGGCTCTCATGTTCTTACCATCAGTGTGTTATTTATAGCACTGCTTGCCTAGTGACAGCAGGAGGGGCCTTTCTGAATGGCTCCCAGCTCTCTGTGTGCATAGTCCAGGTGTCCTACAGATCCCTCAGAATTCATGTGCAGTTTAGGGAATTTGCAGCCTCTGGGGATGGAGGGGCAACTCCCATCCTCTTCTCCTCTAGAAGGGATCCGGGGAGGACTCCATGAGGTTCCTACACTGAGTTTTCTGCTCAACCCTGTGAGCAGATTTTCCCATGGAGTGAGTGATCTGGTCTCATGTAAGGATGTCAGGGTTTGACTTCATCAACATCCAGCTAAATGGCCACCCCCATAACCCATAATAGCTGCTGTGTTTATAGTAAACACACGCAATAACTGGCTGGCCTTTGAAGCCGAAGTGTCCATTGCGAGTAATTAAGGGTATGTTGGATGCAGATGTGATGTTTCTCTCAAGTTCTTTGCCTTTCAAACATAATTATGAACGTACTTGAATTTCTGGCCCTGAGGCCCTCCTTGAGCAAAGGGGAGCAGGAAAATCATGCCCTACAATGTCTCGGACAGAGCAGAAAGAGAAGGGGGGGGGGGGTTCTGAGTAAGTCATGCCTGGTAAAATTCCTTAGTGCCACCAGGTGCAATGAAAGGAGAAGCCTTCACTCCATGCGAAGGCAGTGATGATGGAAGGCCCCTTGGGCATACTAGTTAAATGGATTCAACACCTCGGCCTCCCACAGAGTTGTCCCAGCCCCCGCCCCCTGGGTCTGAGAGATGAGGTAGTTCAAAAACCAAATACAGGTCTTGGAAAGTCATGTCCTGAGTGAGCAGAGAGAATCAGCGGTAGCATTACTAATTGAAATTAGGTCTCATTACTTTGCTTCTGGCACCCTTATGCAAAATATTCAGTAAAAGGGGGATGGGGAGTTGAGAGTACTCCCCTGCCCCACCAAAAACACCAAACCCAATGCAGCACTATAACCCTCTTTAAAACATCTGTCCCATTGCAGGGTTAGATAGAGACCTAGAACATGTAGGGTTAATTCAGACAATTTGTCCAGTATGAAGGCAAAACACAAGCCCTTTAAAATGTGGGATCAGAAACCTAACGGGGGGATAAATGAACAAAAACTTACAGGACCTCTTGGAGGACAGAAGGTTAATTTCTCTACTAGAGATCAAGCTTTGCAAACCTGAATGCCTAAATTCAGGCTCCTCAATTCATGTTTAAGGCCCATAAATAAAAGCGTCCTGATTTTCAGAGGCTCTGAGCATCTACTAATACCACAGAAGCCAATGGGAGCTGCCAGTGGTCAGCATCCTTGAAAATCAGGCCACATTTATGCAGATTTAATTGACTAGCTGTAGGTACCCAAGCATGAAGACGTTGGCTCATATGTCTACACTGTGCCTATTCAGATAAAAATAACCTCCCATTGATATTATGGCCTCCTGCATTCTGATCTCACTAGTCTAGACATTTTTCAGCTTTGGAGGGGAAAATAGCAAGAAGTGAATTGGGACTCAAAACATTCATTAAAATAAATAGAGGGTGGTGGAGTAGGATTGGGCTATACAGAACTTTCAACCTTTGCTGTTGGTTCAAATCCATACCCTCTCAGTAGTTCCTGAGAAACAAGTTATTACCATGGCTGCTGAATGGCCCATACGAAATGAACTGGTGGATCTTCATCCAGATCCTTGTGGCCATGCCATGAAACCAAAGTAGTGAGTGACACTAACTGGTAAGTCTCAAAAGAGGCATGATGGGCTGTTGTGACTGAATAGCTACTCAGCCCTACAGGTGGTCCCTCTAGGTCAGGGTTGGGGCACATTAACAAGCAGCATGGAGAATTTTGCACTACACCTCTCTGTTCAGTGGATAAACAGAGGACGGAGGTCTCCAGGGCTATTAATCTGTCACTTTCCCTGGCACTAAATTAATTTTTTAAGTGTTTTAAAAAGAAGAATAAATACAAAGAAAAAACAGATGAGATGATTAATGGTTCCCACACTGTTCTCTCCATCTTTGGGTAATGCCACCCAGAGGTCTGCCGGGGATGGAGCATGGAAAGGCTTTCCCCAGCCCTGGAGACCCATTTAAAGTGACAGGTGCCCTTAAAGGTACTACAGATCCTAGGTCTACTCTCCTCCTGCTGCAGTTACAGTTTGGAATGCTGTGGCCATGCTGGACTTTGGGGGAAGTCTGTGCTGCATAAGCAGAGTCACTGAGAATGGAGAGGATCTTTTAACACCAGCCCAAAACGTTCCAGTAGATTCTGTATTTCCACTGTCCTGCCTTGTTTTTCCCACAGAGGAGCTGGAGAAAAGTGGTCACTTCAGAATTTGAATCTATGCTCTGCAAAGTCTACAGTGGTGAAACAGATGGTTCAAGCATTTGCTCTTGACCAGATTCTGTGTGGCCCAGCGGATCAGGTGTTGGCCTAGGACTCCAAAGAGTCTCCGTTCCCACCTGGTGATTGCCCTTGAGCAAATCACTTCCCTTTCCTCTGACTGTTTCCACTTCCAATATCTTGGGTATTTAGACTGCAAGCTCTTCAGAACGGGGACCAGGTTACTGTGCAGAGAGCATCTAGCACAAATGAGCCTGATCTGGGTTGGGGCCTCCAGTAGTCTCTATTATACTAACAACCACTTTTTGCACCAACTTCAGTCTTTCTGACTGGAATCGGCTGGCACAGTGCAACTCAACCACGTTTACCTGGATCAAAACTTGTTGCCTCCCTCTTTTTCCAGGGGACATTTTTCTCTTATTTCTCTGGGAGTTGGGAGTTCAGTTTCTGAAGAGTACTGTAATGTCTTTCACCTCTTGCAAGATTGTATTGATTTTTTTCCTGCCCAACACTTGTTGAAGTGGCTATCCACCCAGCCTCTTGTCTTCAGAGGACTCCATTATATACACACCAACCCCAATATATACATAGAAAAGGACACACAATATTCTTAACTAAATTGGTGTAACTATGAAATAACCCCACTGATATCAGTGGAACTATTCCACCTTTATACCAACGTCAGGGAGAGCAGAACTGGCCATGTTTTGGTTAGTGGTGGGTTTTCTGGAAATTGTGTGTGGGGACTCTCATCCCAAAGAGCTTTATACATTTAGGCCAAATTCTGGTTGGCCCAGTGGATTGGGTACTGACTGTCTCTGGGATTTTGGTTCCTAAGTGCCAAAATGCCTTTTGAAAATTAGACAGGCTCCTCTCAGTTAGGCATTGCAAGGCTGAGTGCAGCCTAAATACCTTTAAAATCTGGGGCTTACTCCCTCTGTGTCTCAGTTCCCCATCCATAAAATGGACATGATAGCACTGCCCTACCTAATGGGGTATTGTGAGGATAAATGCATTAATGATTGTGAGGTGCAGAGACGCTACACAAGGGATAGGAGCCATGTAGTGCTTAAGATAGGTAGATTCTCTTCTCACTCTGGTGTAGCCACAATGCCGTTGAAACATGGAAACATATTTGTTGACTACATTCAAATAAATAATAATGATAATACCAGGTCTGGTATAGCACTTTCATCTGTACATCACACAGGGCTTCACAAGCTTTAATGTAATTATCCTCACACCTGCCCCATGACTTAGCACAGCGCTGCTGCTCCCTTTTACAGATGGGGAACAGAGGCATAGGGAGACTAGGTGACTTGCCAAGGCTCACACAGGAAGTCCACAGCAGAGCAAGGAATTGAATCTGGGTCTCCGAAGTCCTAAAGCAGAAAAATAAATAGACTCTTTGCCACTTACTTCCTCACCCCTGCTGTCCCACAATGGAGAGGTTAAACATAGTGAGCCCCATGTGAATGTAGACTCTGCACTGCAGACAGGTCCTACCAACAAATCATTTGATCCCTGTCTTTCACTTCAAGGAAACGTGAAAAGAGTTTCAGATCTTGTCCTAGGGCTGTAAGGACAGGCCAGATTCCTCCACAAGACACAACTGAGTTACTAGCGGGAACTCCTCCACCTTTCCTCTGCTTCCACTTCCCTTCCTCGAGTTTCTAAGTGGAGTCAAAAAAACTACTGACAAACAGGCCTGATCTTAAGCCCGTGGAAATCAGTGACAACAACGGACACTGGCTCAGACTCTCCATCTCAATTGGATATTTGACCCTCCGTTCCTTGTACTGCCCCCTCCAACCAGGACTGAGTGAGAAACAACCACCAGGTCATTCCATCAAGAGCTGCAGAAATGCATCACGTCTACCCAAGGGAGCCGCACACACAGTTGGGGCTTGATGCAATTCTCACCGATGTCAGTGGGAGCCTTTCCATTGACTCAACAAGAGCTGGCTCCAACACACACAACATACATGCTGAAGTGTTGAGTTTCTTTGGCAAACAATCCTTGATGAAAGGCCACACTTCATAGGGTGCTCCTCTGTATGGAAACTGTAATCATCTCTAGCACAATATTTACTTTCCTTAAACAACCAGTGGCTATCACCCCAACAGCACCTGGCCATGGCAGCAGCTTTACAAAGGCGAGGCAGAGTTGCTTCTTTTTTTTTTTTTTTTTTTTTTCCAAAGGAGAGGGTGATTCCTTTTTACTTCTCCAGCTACATCACAGGAGAAATCAAACAACTGCTGAAAAGTTGGGGGAAAGGACTGTGTGTATTAACTCAACTCAGTGATAAGCTCACCCCACCGCTATTCAGCCCTGGCTGTACAAGCAGGGATGGCTGGAACTCAGGTTTTATTATTAACAGTTCACCTGCTGTTGTCTTTCAGCACTTTTTATTCAGTTATTTTATTTATCTTAAAGGCCTGTTGTCATCACCTCGGTGCTTCTCAGGCAGGCTTCAGGTGCAAAGCAGCCAATGAGACTCTGGAGCTTCAGACATAGCACTCTATTAAAAACCCTGGTGCTGGACAGGGCTTTATTTCCCCCGCAGTTTGTTGAAATTGTTTCCATTTTTGATTGTGATAAAACCAGGCAAATAAACACCTTTCATGTTATTGACCTCGCCTGTCTCTGTAGGACTTGAATTGCGCCGAGGATAAATAGACTGAATTTCCAATAATTAAGCCATAAGAGAAATCAGCCTGGCCCTGTGTATCATACGATGACAGCTCCTGTTGTGGGATTATTAGGCAAATATGGATTCTAGGCACACATACAGTTTTCAAACATAGGTTGCAACAAGACTGTCCCCCAGCTCCCTGGTTTTGGATGGAAAAGTCCTATTGAATTGAATAGAAGATACATTTTCTATAGGCTGTTTGGACCATTATACAGAATTTAATAGAAAATTACACACACGCCCCGCTACAGAATTCAATAGGGTAGTACCAGGGCCAGCCCTAGACCAAATGTTGCCCCAGGCAAGGAGTGCATTCAGCGCCCCCCATCCCGCCATTTGTTAAACACCTTACAGCACCCCTCCTCAACGTTCAGCACCCCAGGCAGTCACCTGGGTCGCCTGCCCTTAAATCCATCCCTGAGTGGTTCAAACAACAGAGCTAATACCAATAATCACTCATAATAATGACTGTCATTCTCTCTGACACTCTTGAAGAGTCTAGTGTGATTTCTACAAAGTCTGCTTTAGTTTGTCCAGCCTTCATTTGGGGTCTTTGTGCCACATTTCAATGCTGCTGTGCAGCTGCTGAGGCTAGCAGCGACCTGTTTTGCTTGGGAATTCTGCTGTTGATTTCAGTGGGACCAGGGTTAGCCCCTTCAAACATTCACATGGTAGCGTATGATGTACCACTTTGCTTCAGTGCTGATGGGGCTCAGTCTCGCAATCCTTCATTTAACTCCAGGGGGAGTTTTGCCTGTCCGAGCACTGGTGGGCCTGTTCTCATCGCAATCACTACCAGCTGGTATAATTTACTGTTTCTGAAAGTGACCAGAGCCAACACAAAAAGCTCGATCACAACTACTCTGACACCATACAGCCACATTAGTGCCATTACAACATGCTGCTTTTGTAAATCTGCCCTTTTAAGAATGTGGATTAAAATCAAAATATGTAGCTAGGAAAATTCTAATCTTCTATTATAAATACTAGCAAATCCTTAACAATGAGAACCAAGGAAATCCATCTGTGTACTATTGCATTGCAACACTCAGTCTCCACACTCATCACACTCTAGGGAATTCAGGCCTTGAATTATACGGTCCTATACAATAAGAATAATAGATAAACACACTTGTCTCACAAGCTATTGGGTAATATATTTCTTTCAATGGGAACCATCAGTTATTCTTCCATCTTCTGCTCAGCTCTGCAACACATTTAGAGGCTTTTACAAAGTGAGTCGGGGGAGGGTGGCAGGTTTATTTACTTATGGCTTTGCAGCAAGGCATTACATCTATTCATATTGGTTATAAATGACCTCAGGTCTGCCTTTATGGACTAATGTCTGCAGCCCTTTGACCTCCGGAAGTGCTTAAGGAGGAGCTGTAGTAAATCAGGGTAGCACTTAGCTGCAGAGGAAGAAATTCCCTCCTTATCAATCTGCCAGCAGGATGGGAAGGATTCAGGCTCTGCTGCTGAAGACTGATGTTCTTTCAGCCCTAAGAAACCCCTGCAGATAGAAGTGCCCTCTGTAATTGCACTTCACCTACCAGACGGCCATTAAGATAAACAAGGAGAGTGTTAAGTCGGTCTGGCTTCTCCCTTGCATTTCCAACAGAAGGAGTCATGGCCTGCCATTCTACATGGAGACTCCTTTTAGAATCAAGGCCTTGTGGCCACGGGGATCTCAGACACCAAGGGAGCCTGCATTAGTGCAAACACAATTTACCCCAAGGCAGTGCAATCTGTGCCAGGGCACTTTGTCCTTCTTGAAACCCAGGCAAATTGTACCAGTACAAACTATTCTGTCTCTACACACAGGTTTTGCACTAGTGCAGGCTACTCCAGTAACTGAAATCCCAGCCTGCAGCAGGTTTCAGGCTATTTTCTCTAACTTTTTTCAGCACACCACCTGAGCGCTAACACTTCTCACAGTGGAGGTTCTCATGATCCCACCTGTCTTAGGCAGAGGGTCCTCGAGCATTTTCAGCATCTGAAAGCTGAGACACCTGTCAGAGTCAAAAAAGGGGAAGTGACACCTTGCAAGTCACTTATCCTAAGTCAGAGTGGGCCAGCCATTGTCCAACTCCTGAGATGTTTATTCAGGCCACTGGGGCAGTGGATGACTTTCCTGCTTTTATTTGAATGCCTGATGTCAAACAGCTTACGATGCAATGGTGTGTTTCTGAAGCTCACTTCATAGCCTGCCAGAGATCCTTAGCAATTAGCTTTTCGTTGGCATATGCTGCAGTTTGTCAGGTTGCCATTATGAAGATGCACTTGCTGCTTGTATGGGTTTAACCTCTGGAAGATGTTGAGTACTTTATGAGCTGGTGTATCTGGGGCATAGGAGGAGGAAATAATGTAACACACCTGCAGGCTCAGATGCAGAGGAGACCATCAGATCCTTGGAAACCATGGACCCAGTCCCATAGTCCTTGCCAAGTCATGACTCCCACCAACAGTATCCTAATGAATCTTTTCTTTTGAGAATCTATCACTACTACACACGCAGCTGTCACCCACTTAAATCTTGCAGACAGATATATCCAGAGCTACAGATAAACTAAGTATGGATCAACTAGCTTTGACTGAACCTGTACTCAACAACTATATTTAAAATAGTTTTGCGAAGGCAAAACCTGTATGTCTGTGGGACACTTGCCATATTTTCAGGCTAATGAGTTTGACATACACAGTTTCTTCCTGGGAATCAAAGCAAAAAGCCATGAACAGTGGATGCTGGAAGTTCACTTGAACTGCATATCCTTTCCACAGCTATGTGTGCACAGGGTAATTACATTTCTTCTTGATCACCTCTCTTTCAGAACAGGGAGGCCCTGGGGCTCAGTGGAAGTTCCCTTTCCCAGAACCCAGAAGGTTTTGTGCACCTGCACCTCATGTGGCACTAATGCATCTCTGGAATCCCTCTGATTTACTCATGTCCAGGAAGATACTATCTGCTGTCTTCAGAGTGCTGTGCAAACAGCTGTCAATTAGTCAGCTCTTTTCTGAGAAAAGGATGAGAACCAAACAACCCATTCCTAAATTTATCCTAATCCACTGAGCTAAACAAGCAGCCAAGGTCAACAATGAGGGTGGAAAAGGAAACAGATCTGAAAGCATTTTGAATGTAGTCACATGTATCATGCCACTAAATGACTTTGTTTTACAGTACATATATCTCTGATGACTTTGTAAATGTTTCATACTTCAGCGTATCTCCAGAACAAACAAAGCAATTTTATTCTCCCGTAACTGGTTCTGGGATCTTTCCATACATTCCAATCTAGCAGTATCACAGCTTCAGAGCAATGAGAGACAGAAAGGACCTGTTAGATCATCTAGTCCAGCTCCCCGCCAATGAAGGATTATTTCCTATCAGTCACTGATTAGTACTTATATTAAAGGAAGAGTGCAACTTCCAGCAGGAGGCACTCACCTGCCTATTAGGACACAGGACGTGATAGAGGTCTTTACAAAGAGGATTGGAGTCCGAACATAAAAACACTGATGTAGCCATAATGTTGAGGATTCAGCTCACTATGATGCTTTTGCAGGTCCATCTGTAGAACTTTTATTTTCTGTGAAAGTTGTAATGGAATTTTATAGTAGGGGATTTTGTTGTTCTGATAAAGCCAGAGGCAGGTCCAAACCAAAACCACAGATCCAGAGCACCCTGAGCACTGGGAGCGTTCAGATCTGGATACAGCTGTTGAAGTTCAGGCCCATCTCTCTGCAGTGTGTGGAGCAGGGGTTGTTCTTGTAACTTGAGGGTTTGAAAAGGATAGACCAGTAAGAGGCAACATGAAAAGGATAAAAAATGCATTAACACCACATACGGGAAAGAATGGGCCACTGGATTCTTAATTTGGTCGAAGGAGAGCAGTTGTAACATTACATTTCTCAGACAGGGCCGGTGCAAGGATGTTTTGCACCCTAGGCGAAACTTCCACCTTGCACTCCCTCCCCCGAGGTGCCTCCCCCCCACAGCAGCTACCCCCCTCTGCCCTGAGGCGCCTCCCTTGTGGCGTGCTCGGGGAGGAGGCGGGGGAGGGGTGAGCTCCTTCACTTCTCCCGCCTCCCAGGCTTGCGGCGCCAATCAGCTTAGGTGCCGCAAGCCTGGAAGGTGGGAGAAGTGAAGCAGCCATGGCGTGCGTGGGGAGGAGGCAGGGCAGGGGTGAGCTGGGACAGGGAGTTCCCCTGTGTGCCACCCGCTCTTCCTTGCTGCAGGTGACCCTTCCCGCGCTCCCCTGCCCCAGCTCCCTCCGCCTAAATGCCAGTGGCGACCGGGGCGGCCGAAGATCCGGCCGCCATGGTCGCTGCTGAAGAAAATGGAGCACCCCAAATCCCAGTGTCCTAGGCGACTGCCTAGGTTGCCTAAATGGTTGCACCGGCCCTGTTCTCAGACAATAGAAAATACAGGACAGACATCTGTATTCAAGAGACACTATTTAAGGGCTTCTTATACTTTTGAAAAACTGCTTGTTTCTTTCTTATTTGGAATCTTGGAAGTTCTAAACAATGAGATCTGTCCCTGCTAATTCTGTCACTTTTCATTTGGCAAACTTTGTCTTCTTCCTGCATGCTGATAAAGGACTTTGAAATTAACACCCCATTTCGATTTCCTTGCTGCTTCGCTCAACAGCTACTCCACTGGTGTCAACACATGTATGAGAACAGTGTGTCAGTCGCAGATGAGCACAAAATGCTGAAGAACCTACATCCACAGGCAACTGCTAAGAAGAAGAGGAAACAAAACCAAGAATACTCACATATTTACACTGGGAACAAGGGAGACAGAATACTGTCATTTGGGGCCTGGTCAATGCTATTTTCAGTTGTTGTACAGCTCTTAGATACTTTGTGATAGAAGCCATAGAAACAGCTCAGCTAGCTCTTATGACAAAGAAAGCCCAAATACTGTAGGTTGACTGGGTCTCTCTGGAAAAATAAGCAAAAAACAAAACTCTGAGCCTACACTGCTCTCACCAAAATAAATGGGAATTTTAGACTTCAGTGCGAAGCAGGAGCTCTGTGAGCAGCAGAACCAAGATCAATGCCTGTTTCATGTCATTGATACAAACATACACAATGAGGTGTTTACATTCCATGCCTACGTTTCACACGTGTATACTACACAAGCTGTGCATTATGATAGCTTATCTCTATGTTACAAGCATTTTCCAACTCATTAATCATGGGGTAGATCATAGCAAAATAACATGTTCCTAAAAGGGCTCGTCTTTTACTTCCTTCATCTTTATCTCTGTAGACACGGATAAAGAAACTCTTGGATCTAATCAAAACTGATTTTTTTTAACCCAAGTCCCTTTTTTGTTGTTGTTGGTACAATCGTCCGGAGAGAAACAATATGTTTCTTTCATGTTCTGGTTGATGAAGCACTTGAATCAAAGTCCCAGGTGTAAGATAACAGGCTGACTAGTTTAAATAAAAGAATACAGCTATGTCCACACAACAGCCTATGCCGACAAAACTTATGTCACTCAGGAGTGTGATTATTCCACTTCTCTGAGTGACGTATATTACACTGGCATAAGCCAGTCAGCGCTATGAGCTTCTCCCACCAACATAGCTTCTGCTGCTTGCAGAGGTGGGTTTTTTATGCCAACAGGAGAGCTCTCTCCCATCAACATAGAACATCTGCATCAGATGTTCAGCAATGTCACAGCTGTACCGATACAGCTGCAGCGCTGTACGATAGACATGGCCTAACTCATGACGAGCCTGTGAATGTGGAAACATGGCACCACCAACCCCATCCTAAAAATGACAGAGAGGGAGAGGAGGAGCAAGGCTGATGAAGAAGGAAGAAAACCCTTATTGGGCATACAGAGTAAAAATCCCACCAGGGAATTTTTTCCTAAGGTCTAAACCCTGGAAAACCTTTTGATAGACTGCTGAACTTCAGAGGGACTGCTCCCTTGCTTAAAGTTAAGAACATGCATAAGTGCTTTGCTGGATCTGGTACTAAACTAGTATAGCTTCTTTCTACCCAAAAGACTGCTATCAGCCCTGGAACATTTGAAAACTAAATCTTCTTCTTAACTACAGGTTTTCCTTTAATGAGTACAGACATCGATTGGTCATTTTAGGGCTGTTTATTAATTCTCTGCACAGTGTTCTTTGGACTTGATTGTGTTTGGGATGACTGGGAGTACATCCAGTAGTGCAGCACTCTGTAATTTTTCTTTAAAAAGGGGGATTTGTTTGAATTGTTTTTAAAATCACACACAAAGAATTACAGGAGCTTTCCAAACCCCAAAGCCACTTTGCACCACTCTGGAAGATAAAGGGAGCCATAAAGTAGGGGTCTATGTAATACCTGAGTGGTTTAAAGGAGCCTTTATGTCAATGAAAATCAGGCCCAAAAAACAGGTCAAATCTGAGAGCTTCAGAAATTTGATAGTATCAGTTAAATCCTGTTACCATGATGATTTCTGAGCTTCACTGCCTCCCATAATATATCATTGTAAAAACTGTTCACTGCCTGCTTTTACGGCTAGTGTACAGAGAGCGAACTTCCAAACTCTCACTTCCCATAGTATTATTTTATTCCTGCAATATCTATTATTATGATTATTACTTTTGCCATAGAGAATCTCACTGCAATTAGTCTGGTTTGCAGTCAAAAACAGATGAACAGAGAAATTCAATCAAATCCTTAGCACATATCAAACGTGTTTTCACACCACACATCCCAAGAAGGTTTCCCAAAAATAATAAAGGAAAATCAAGAGCTCAGATACTTCACCCGGCCCAACAAATGCCGATTATGCCTGAATTTAAAGGGGAAGTGAAATGATTTTTCCTTCTACTCACCTGCCAAGTCCTGAGAGCTCAGGGCTCTCTGTGTTTCTTTCAGCACTTGAGATCAGAAACACCCAAGGCTGAGTGGAGAGATTTCGCCTTACACTGGTCTTATTCATTATTTATGAAGTGCTGACAGATGCATTCAATGCTCTACACTGCGCATAAACAGTCCCTGCCCCAAGGAGTTTACAGTCTTCAGCCCTGATCCTGCAAGTTGTGCTATGTGGGAGGATCATCACTGATTTCAACGAGCCCAGTCCAACTCTGTGTGGCAATTTTCAATAGGCAATCTTTCCTTTGCTTTTAATAAGGGATGAATCAGGCCCAGTCATATTAGAGGTGTGATTAATGATTGTTGGAGAAAAGCAGAGTCTTGACACGTATTGTAAGGAGCAGAGGAAATGATTCTCTCAACTATTTTGGTTTTAAACACTTTTTTTAATGTTTCCATACAGTATAATTTCGGACCTCAAATAGCTCCCTTCCTTTTCACTCTACCTTTCAGCCTCACAAGGCAGAGAGCAGTAGGCAACTTCTACTCCCGGGGGGATAGGCAGCTACTGTAAACCTGAAGGCTGAGGGAAGCTGGGGAAAGATTTTTTTTTCTGGAATTTTGTGCAAAGTTTTTCACCTGCTCAGTCTTTCCATTTTCTGTGATAGTCGGAGGGCCCAAAACATTCCCACCCATAACCTGAGCAATTGACTTCTCATCCAAAATACTGCAATTTCCATACACTCTGAGTTTGTGCCAAGTTACTATGCCCACCCCCTCTGCTGACTGCAGCTTGTGGAGGGGAGCGCATGAGGGCTACGGCGCAACACACCGAGTCACCCACGTTTATAATACATGAAGAACAGACATCCAGAGACGCATGGCAGATGAGGGGAGGACAGAAGGAGCCAGAGATATAATCACTCTGGTACCATCCCCAGATGAACCATGGAGCTCTGTCCTGCGTCCTGCACATGCCAACCAAAGCAGAGTGCTGGCTTAAAACATTGGTAAGGGCTATGTGTTGTTATTACACCAGAATGTACGGCCCCCAGAGCAAGTTTGGGTTAAGGATATAATGGCTATTGTTATAGCTGGAGCAACAGATAAGCCAGCACGTTTCCCACCAGGATCCCATGGAGTGCCCAAAGCCTGCCTGATTTATACACTACGGCTCCAAGGGGAATAGAATAAAAACATGCACAGCCCATTGGCATGTCCAAGCAACAAACCCGTCTCACCATGCAGTAGACAGATTAAGTGGGAAAAGCACATTCTAAACCCATCTCAGTACAGCCAAGGACTAGATCTAATGACTGGGAAATCTCCAAAGGTTCAGGATTCAGGTGTTTATCAGAGCTGTGCAGGATCCCACCAGGCCATGCTGCCCTTTGCTCACCCTCATGAATCTCCCCCCACCCCTCGTCCCAGCCCTACCTCATGTTGTCTTCTTGCAGGGAAGGACCAGTGGCCTCTTATCCACTTCTAGGATCTTTGGAGGTTGGTATTCTCTCTCCTCTGGTGTCCTTATGGGGAGTTTCCAAGTAGACCCGATGCCGGTGTTCAGGTGGAAAGGGTGCTAAGCCCTCTCCCATTCTCCAGCATAGAGCCGCTTCCTGAGGCTGCTGCTGGTAGTTTATCCAGCTGGCTCAGGGACCACACCTAAAATGCAGTCACTCCCTCCAAGAGAAGAAGTCAAAAAGGCTCTGTTAACCCTCCTGACCACATGAAGTAGCCTCAGCCAATCAGGAAAGCAGAATCAATACCATGAGGTTGTGATGAGTCACAGTCAACCAGCCTCTTAGGAAATGTGAAAGCTGACCACCAAAATTTACTATAGCCAATTTTCACAGTGACCCCAAACACAACATTTTACATCCATCCTTCCTCTGAGAAAAGTGAACACAAAAAATGAACACAATTGTTTCTGTTTCACGAGCATTTTTAGGGGTCACAAAACAAGCAAACTTTGACAAAAACAGTTTTCACTGAAAATTACTCACCCTGCTCGCTTCAAAACACTGCTTGGGTATTTAGTAGGGCTGCAACTCTGGCCTACAAGACAGAACAACAATATTGACTCCCTTTGCAGAGTCACATGTATATTATTTCTATAAAATGTAGGCCTGCTCTTAACCAAAGCTAACCAAAAAAAACTATTTGCAGTTACGGAAGGTCCATTCACTATTAAAGACCAGTTTAAAGGGTATTTTAAGATCCTCTTGTACCCCTCCACCAGCTACAATAACCCCTCAGAAGTTTGAAACTTAAATCTCTTTCTTCCCTAAGTTTTTAACCATTCATCATGTGGACACACCCACACCGGTTTGATCGGTGCTGGGCTATTGGTTGTACATTATTGCCCGCCCCCCAGTAAAAAGGGATGTTCTAAGGTATTTACTTTGGGGAAACAATTTTTAACAAACACAAAATTTGTGGCCTGCCAACTATGCCAACATCCCTTTAATATGCAGCCGAGTAGTTTGGGAACCCTGGGTCTATCTAGAAGGACGTTACAACTAATCTATAAGCACCTCCATCTGCCATCATTGTCTCAGGACCGGGGGCCTGTGCACCTCAAGGGTTTTTTGAAATGATGTATCTTCACCAGAGCAAAGGCCCAGTGTAGAGGTCGTGGGGAGACGTCACTGCGGGACTTGTAGCAGGATGATTTACCTCACTTTCAAATTGGGGAGGGTCACCCTTGAAAAAGCCTGCCTTTGCATCAGTGAAGAGCATCTATGCTGAGGATTTGCACGAGTGTAATGAGACCAGTACAAACATCCCTAATGCAAACTAGCACGCAGCCAGGGCTCTGCACTCCAATTGTGTAAATGAGACAGAGGAACGCTTTTAGCCTCCCTCTCCACAGTCAGACCACTTTGTTATGCTCCACTTCTACCTATTTTAGGTCAGGTTTGTGATCAGGAAGAAATTTTCCCTAGGGCCAGAATGGCAGAGACCCCGAGGGGTTTTCACCTTCCTCTGCAGCATGGGGCATGGGTCTAAACTAAAGTAAATGGCAGAGTCTCTGTATGGTGAAATCTTTCAGCCAGGATTTGAGGACTTCAGTAACTCAGTCAGTGGTAACAGGCTTATTGCAGGAGGGAGGTTCTGTGACTTGTAATGTGCAGAAAATCCAGACGAGATGATCATGATGGTCCCTTCTGGCCTTAAAAGTCTGTGGGTCTAATTCTACAGCCCCCATATTATAGTTTCTGAGCATCTCACAATGGTTAATGGATTTACCCTCCCAACACCCCTGTGCGGTAGTGCAGTGCTGTTATCCCTATTTGACAGGCTCGGAACTGGAGCAGGGAGAGACAAAGTGTTTGCCCAAGTTCACACAGGATATCTGTGTCAGAGCAGGAAATTGAACTGGGTCTCCTGAGTCCTAGGCTCATGCTCTAACCATTGGGCCATACTTCTCTCTACTTCAGCTCACAATTCTTAAAAAACAATGCTGGCTGAAAGAGATCAAAAATTCCAACAACATTTTTTGTTAACATTTCAACAACAAAAAGGAGAGAGGGAAATCCACAAAAATTGTTTCCCCAGCTTTTCATCCAGTTCTGTTTAACAGTATGTGTCCAAAGGAAAATCTATAAACAAACAAACAATCAAAATGCTTTACCTACTGTCCAGCTTCCTAGGACCAAAAGGCCTTCATGCTTACACCAGTGTAATTCCATTGACTTCAATAGATTTACTCCTGATTTTCCCCTACGTAAACAAGAGCAGAGTCAGACTCAAATTCTCCAATGTGTTGGTCACATAGCACATCAGGAAGGGCCTCTTTTCTCCCAGACACTTTTCACCCACTTATCTGCTTTACCCCTCTAAGATACAAGCCCGGTATCAGACTGGTTATTAGCTAATTAGATAGACTCAAGCTATACATTTCCAATTCGATTTGAACAGTGTAACATTCATTGATTTTGGTTCATTTGATTTTTGGGTTATAAATATAGAGACATTTTGCAAAATGCAGATCCAGAGCTTGGACACTCCCAAGGTTTTGTGGGTGCTCAAATCCAGGGCTTGATTCCAAGTCCATCCAAAATGTTGGCAACGTGGTAAAGGAAAAAACTGGAAGAACCATGAGCTTGCTACCTTTCTTCATAAACCCTGCAAATTCCACAGGGAGACTTGCAGAGTCTACATTTTCTCCGTCAAGAAATAATCCCCTCCTTTTGCATTTCTCTCCACTCCCTCCCACTCTCTCATGCTCCCAAAAAAAGCTGTTTCCAGGCACAACTGGTTTGAGAAACTGTAGATTATTCTGTTAAAATTGCTGACTTTGGGCTTGGGACCACAAGCCAGTTTGGGACAATCCCCTCTGGTCCTTTCTCCTGCTAATTTATAGCAACATTTGTTGAGACAAGGAGTTACGGTCTGTAAAAGGCCTGCCGTCAGCCTCTCATAAAACCCCAGCACCTTGTCAAAAAAGGGCCGGAGCCTGGGAAGAAAGTTTCAGCAATGATCAGCTGCTTTCCAGATGGGTGGCCTTCTACACAGCGTTCAGTCCCCGAGGCCCAATAAACCAGCCCTGATTTTGCACTTAAAAAAAACAAAGATACAAACCCTCCTCTACTTTCTGTTGGGGCTTAATAAACACACTCTCAGACTCTGTGTCAAATTTATTAAGGATAAAATAATTCTGTTGTCTCACTCTCACTCTCTCTCTCTTTGCATGCATATGCCCAGGCTTCTAGCTCCTAGAAGGGGAAGGGAGAACCATGCCATGATTTATAGCCCTCTGGGTTGTTTTCTCACCAAAACAAAAAGAGGGTGGCACGCAAGTCACTGAGTTGAGGTATTGGCCCCCAGGCATAAAACCACCCACAGGAGGCAATGTTTGTTCTCAGTCTGGTATAAATTCTGTGCCTGGTCCTACCTCTGCATCCCAACACACCACAAGGCCATGGGATCAAATAAGAAAGAAGGTTACATTGACTGACTCAGGAACCAGAGAACACTACATGTTGCACCCAACAGGGTGCAGTTGACTCTGAATCTCAGAAGGGGTGATACCTCCTTTGTAAAGCATTTTGAGATCAACAGATGAAAAGCACCGCATAAGAGTTAAGTGTTACTATCAGTGCATCTGGTCCAGCCCCCTGCCAGGCAGAATGCTTCTCTTCAGTACATTTATCAATGTTTTCTGCTGTGTAGGTTTAACTGTGGCAAGCAATGGGTCTTCTCCCTCAACCTCTGGATAATTATTCCACCAGATAACAGAGCTATCTATGTAGGTATTTTTAAACCTTGTCCATCACTGCGGTAGGGGAGTGCAACCCAATGTATTCCCTCATAGTCAGCCTACATTGTCCCATTTCATCCCATTATCCCTCTATTGTGCCAAATTCCTCTCCTCGCCCCTTCAAATTAAATCCCAGCTCCACTGAAATCACTGGCAAAACTCCCATTGATTTCAGCTGGGTCAGACTTTCATTCATGGTGTTTCTCTGTGAATAACTGGAGAGAACTGCTATGGCCCCTGCTATTTAGCTAGGGTGACCGGATAACAAGTGTGAAAAATTGAGACGGGGGGGTGTAATAGGAGCCTACATAAGAAAACCTCCCAAATATCGGTACTGTCCCTATAAAATCGGGACATCTGGTCACCCTATATTTAGCCAAGCTGTACATATTTAGCTCTCAGTCTTTTCTTATCAGCCAATGCCTCCAACCCTCTAACCTGTTTTGTTTCTCTTCTCTGACCTCCCTTCAGCCTGCTGTTAGGTCATTCTTTATAGAACACTATACATGTGTCCAGACCTCTATCTGCTATTCCAAGTGCAGCCAGACCAGAGCTATGGCCTCTCGCCTCCTTGTCCTGCTTTGCTCGATAAAAAGCATCACACTGAGCACCCAGACATTCAGTTGTGTCGGGTAGCAAGAAATTGCTTCTAGCTTGATCCTGCAAGGTGGTGAGCATGCTAGCCTCCATCCGGCAAATAGATTAAACATGTGCTTAACTTCACGCATTAGGCCTACTGGAGTCAATGGGGACTACTTAGGCGTTTAACATTAAACATCTGCTTAGGTGCGTTGCTGGATCAGGCCTAGAAGGCTCAGCACTACAGCTTTGCACCATCAGTCCCTTAGACTGAAATGTTGTGGGGGACAAGAACTCTCTTTTTATTACAGCTCCTAGCACAATGGGGCCTCGATCCCTGATTGAGGCATTTAGGCAATATTGTAATACACATTAATAATAAATACAGAAAGCTGGCTAAAAACTGCTGAATGTTTTTCGTTGAACTCTTGCAATTTTGAAATAATTTGACCAGTTGGTCAAAAAGCAAGAACATTTTCATCAGGTTTTCAAAAATTGGAAAGGTTTTGACCAGCTGCAATAATAAATGCGTCTCAGCTACCAGAACAGCACAGAAGGGGAAAAGTGGCCCTCAGACTAATATCTCCAAAGCCTCTTATTTGTGTAGAGTATCAGGGTGTCTTACAGAACACTAAAGAGAAGCAAGGGTAAAAAAAAGAATTAAAGCAAGGGGAATGACCTCGCTCTCTCTCTCAAGCAGACATTATTATATCAGGATTATGGCACCACATGAGCTGTCAGTGGAATATAAATATCCTAGACACTGAATCTGCAAACTCTGATATGCGTACTTAACATTACGCATGTGAGTAATCCCACTGAAGTCAATCAGATTCCTCATGTGCTGAAAGTTACACATTTGCTTGAGTGCTATGCTTGATCAGAGTCAGAGAGCTCAGCCCCTTGCAGGATTGAGCCTTTCCCCTTCCTCCCATTTCACTCAGCTTGGACAAGGGAAACAAATGAGTGTTGTATATTCGGGTTCTCATGCACTAGCACAATGCTGCAAACGCGGTCTGAGAAAGTTTCCATCCATATAAACAGATATCATTTCAACTGAAGCCATGAAAACATTTATATTCTAATATTTTGTAAAACCATCTATTGTAAAACTCCTTTTTTGATCTAAACTACCTAACAATATCCCTTTAATATCATGAATCTTGCACATACAAATAGAAAACAGGAGTAGAGGATTTTTTCTGTATCATTCATTACATGCCAAAGCAGTTTACAAAATATGGGCCAATCCTGCAAACAATACTGGGAGTAGCACTTTCCAATATGCACAGACCCATTGATTTCAGTGCACTATGTCCAGTACTAATTGTTTGCAGGATTGGTCCCCAGGAGAAACCAGTCCTGCAATTCTTATTCAGGCAAAACTGCCGTATAGTCAATAATATTTTTCATAGATTCATAGTGTTTAAGGTCAGAAGGGACCATTAGATCATCTAGTCTGACCTCCTGTATAACACAGACCATTACATTTCACCATTATTCCCGTATTGAGCCCAAGAACTTGTGTTTGGCTGAAGCTTATTTTCCAGAGAGGCATCCACTCTTGATCTGAAGACAATCCACCTCTTCCTTAGATCGTTTTTTCCAACGATTAATCACCCTTCCTGTTAAAAAATGTCTGCCCTATTTCCAGTTTGAATTTGTGTGTCTTCAGCTTCCAACCATCAGTTCTTGTCAACCCTTTCTTCACTAGATTAAAGAGCCCTGTAGTATTCACTCTTTTCTCCCCAGGAAGGTTCTTAGACACTGTACTCAAGTCACCGCTGACAAGCTAACAGAATTGAGCTCTTTAAGTCTCTCATTGGTAAACAGACATTTCCTCCAGCCCCTGAATCGTTTTCATTGCTCTTTTCTGCACCCTCTCCGATTTTACTCCATCTTTTATAAAATATGGACATCGAAACTATATGCAGTATCATAGGCGCCGACTCCATGGGTGCTCCAGAGCACCCATGGGGAAAAATTAGTGGGTGCTGTGCATCCACCAGCGGCCAAGCTCCCAGCCACGCTCTGCCCCTCCACCTCACCTCCTCCTCCTCCTTCTCTGCCTCCTCCCCTGAGCGTGCTGCATCTCCGCTCCTCCTCCCTCCCAGCGCTATCCACCACCAAAAAGCTGCAGCAAGCTCTGGGAGGAGGGGGTAGGAGCGGGAACATGGCGTGCTCAGGGGAGGAGGCGGGACCAGGGCGAGAATTTGTGGAAGGAGTCGAATAGAGGCAGGGAAGAAGTGGAGTTGGGGCTGGGCCTTTGGGGAAGGGGTTGGAATGGGGGCGAGAGGGGGCGGGGCAGGGGGCAGAAGGGATTCGACCACCTACCAGTGCCAGAAGAAGTTGGCGCCTATGTGCAGTATCCTAGTATCAGTGTCACCAATGCCACATAACAGAGGTAAAATCACCGCCCTACTGCTACTCGTTACTCCCCGTATTAATACATCCAAGGATCACATTAGCTTTTTTTGCAACAGCGTCACTCTGGTAGCTCATTTCAATTTCTTGTTCACTATGACCCCTAACTCCTTTTCCAAGTCACTGCTTTCCAGGATACAGTCCCCTCATCTGCAGCCATGGCCTGCGGTTCCATGTTCCTGGAGATATACATTTTGCATTTGGCTTAATTAAAATCCTTTTTGTTTGAATGAGCTCAGATTATCAAATTGTCCAGATCGCCCTGTCCGACTGCCTTGCAAGGACAGAATAAGGTCCTCAGAAATGGCTCCAAACACATACAGTCAAGTGCTGACTGCCTTCACCTCCTGGGAGAAGGGTGGTAAGCAACCAGCAAAATAAATGTAAACGCACAAGACTGTGTAAATCTAACACCAAAAACATCCCCAAGTTTTGCTCATCTCTAGCAATACCCTATTCATTCCCAGCCTCACATTTAGTCCTCCTATGACCATGTATGCTTCTGCAGGAGAGAGATGAAACATCCCTCTGACAAAGTGGGTATTCACCCACGAAAGCTCATGATCCAAAACGTCTGTTAGTCTATAAGGTGCCACAGGTTTCTCTGCTGCTTTTACAGAAACATCCCTCGAAGTTTCTCTTTAATCCCTAATTAAAAAATCCAGACATCTCAGAGTTACTCAGGGCGAAATTCTGTCCCCACTGAAGTCAATGGCAAAACTGCCCTGGACTTCACTGGGGCTAGGATTTCACCCTCAAACTCCAGGATTTGGATTGATTTTTCTTTGAGAGCTCCACAGCGATTATACCATTTTCCATCAACGCAATATCCATCAACATCAGCAACAGCAGCCGTGTTTGGTACAGCAGTGAATTCTCAGTGGAAGCCTATTGGAACTTAGCAGTGTTGGATCAGTGTTATTACTGCATTTTTTATAGGCATAACATTCCCTCATTAGATGTGTTGAGAACTAGAGCCCCTTTGCAAAGCATCAGTGCTTCACAGCCATCATTAATAAGCTGTTACCGCTGAGGTTCAGGCTTGCCACAAAACATTATCATCAATTATTCCCATACAGCTTTGCCCATCTACAGTATTTGGCACAGATATTAAGTACAGTAAATGGGAGTTTTCCAATGAACCGTCATCAGTCCTGTGCTCTATCTAGAGTGACTACTGGAAGCCAGAAGTGTTTAAGCAAAGCTAGATAAAATCTGCAGGGCCCAGTGTTGTTTCTTTCTGGCTTTCTGCAAGTAAACAGACGTGTTTACAAAGGCTTGTACATTAGCATCAATCATAAGGTGATTTTGTTTACAGTAGAGGAATTTCCTGCAGGCTCTTGCTCTCCTGGTTTCTTTCTTTTTGTTTTTACTTGTGTTCAAATGCAATTTAAAGAAAGCTACAGGTTGTCCAGATTGAATGCAAAATACTACACACTGAAATTTGAAATGGGCTATAATTCATGCCCAGGTTTATCTGGGCTTTTTTCTTTGTTAATTAACACATATTTTACCTTTAAAAAAAATACAGAAACCACGGCCCCAATGCTAGCTGATTCCTCTGCACTTCACAATGAGAAACTTCAATATTTTTTTTCTAAGAAATTGTTGTCATCAGCAGGCCTATAGAATATCACAAGAGAGAAAAGGAGAAAGAAGATGAGGAAAGTCAGCGGAGCTTCTCATAAGGACTTAAGATTTGATCCAAACACCATTGAAAGCCACATGTTGATTTCAGTGGAGTTTAGCTCAGATCCTATTGCAAAGCAGTAAACACCAAGGCATTCTGCCTCAAGTCAGGACTGTCCTAGCCACTTAGATCCTAGCCTTAACAGACCAAATCTCCCTCTGACTTCAATGGGAATTTGGTTTGATCAGGATCACAGAATTTGGCAGTAGCATATAAAAATTGGGTACTGTCCCTTTAAGTAGCTTTGGAGCCCTCTCATGGGCTTCCCTGTCTTCTGTCAAAGGTCCATAGACATTTCGAGCTGCAGGGTGTAATTCCCATCACCGCACTAGCTAAACATCGAGCACAGCCACAGCAACATGAGCGGGGGACATGCCTAGCATCTCAGCTGGCAGTTGGACAGCTAGCCCCTCTTGCCACGAGTACCACTGCAGCTACCCTTCTATGGTTAGCGCACGAGCTCGAGCCAAGCTCGCCCGGGTATATCTCCGCGAGCGGGGCATGACACGTCTGGTGCCACCATGCATTGATGAACTATTCCAGGCTGAGACGGCAATAGATAAATCTTGAACGAAAATCAAAGAGGCAACCAACAAAAAGATCATGCCCCCGGGGGCACTTCTCACCCAGCAGAATGCAAAAGGTTTGAACCTTCACCCATAACAACCGATCTGTTCTCCACCTGCCAAAGAGGCAAGCAAAGTACAAGGGTTTTTATTGACTAAGCTGTTTGCCGTCAGTACTGATGGGTCGTGTGACTGATCATGTTGGATTGAGGCTTCCTGCTGTTTTATTACCCCTGGTTTGAGTGTAAATGCATACAAGAGCTCAGCCAGGTGCAGCTACTAGCAGACAGGCAATTATTTGTCAGCACAGCGGAGAAGGCAGTGATGATAGATCCTCTCAAAAGGCTGGTTAGTAGATGTAAGGGGGCATGCTGAGTCAGGGCTGACTCAGCACCCAGTCACTCCAATCCCCACCTGTATACTTCAACTGGGAGCTGACTGAAAGGCAGAGAGTTGGCTGAGGGTTCCAGTTAATTGAGGAGAGATACAGGTGAGGGACCAGTTAGGTGAAAGTTACCCCACACGCGCGTATACACAGCCACTGACACTACAGAAGCAGACAGGAAGGACATGGTAGGGAGAAGAGTAGGGAGCCTGAATGACAGTAGAAGTAGCTGTTGCTAATTCTGTGCCTTGGCCCAGACGCAAGTAAGGGAAACTGGCTAGTGACTGTAAATTGCATGTAACTAACTCTCCAGGCTATGGCCTGCTGAAGGGATAAAATAAAGCATGATGGTGGCTAAGAACACCTGGACGTGTGGTAGTCCATTACCGAGGCTGGAAAAGACCTGAAGGGGGTCATGAGGATAGAGTTGTGATGGAGTATGCAGGCGCCGTGCAAAGGGTGGAGAGGAGAAGGCTAGGGTCTAGGTACTCAACGGTATTTAGGTGCCAAACTGCCCTTGACAATCTGGGCCCAGAAAGCTCTGCATGAACAGGGGAGGCACCATCTGTGTCAGCCCTCACTGCAGGGGGCTCAGCCAGGAGGAACTGGAGCAGGGGCCAGCTGGGCAGGGGTGCTTAGAAGGAAGGAGGAAACAAGAGTGAGGTTGGGGAGTTCTCATGGGGCCACTTTCCATGCTGATGTCTATGCACAAGCTCTAGTTCACCACAGAATCTGGCCCAGCATGCCTCACTTGTCAACATCCACTGTACAAATGCCAGCTAGTCAATACACGTCTATGGCCCAGTCAGGGCTGGGCTGGAAGACATGGGGATTCACACGTGGGACATCTTGGAGAGATAGCTCAGTGGTTTGAGAAGTGGCCTGCTAAACCCAGAGTTGTGAGCTCAGCCCTTGAGGGGGCCACTTAGGGATCTGAGGCAAAATCAGTACTTGGTCCTGCTGGTGAAGGCAGGTGGCTGGACTTGATGACCTTTCAAGGTCTCATCCCTTCCAGTTCTAGGAGATAGGTATATCTCCACTGATGTTTAACTCCATAAATGTATGAACTCCCAAGCCCATTCAGAACATTACATCTACCCAGAGGCAGTGCACCCTCATCTCCCTTCCACTGCCTCTATGCTCTTCCAGTTCAGCACCATCTGCTGGGTCTGGATTCAGCAACACAAGCAGGCCAACCAGCTTCCAGTTCCATCTTGCTGTATCTCCACTGAGCAGTTTCCCCCTCTAGGCAAGGGAGGAAAAGGTTGGGCCTTGGCAACAGAGAAGGAACAAAACTTCCTGATTCTGTGAACCAGTTTACAAAGACACATCCTGCTGTACATCCGTGTGTTACAGGTGCATAGAGCCATGAGCCATGTCTGTTAGCACCACCTTCAACTGGCACATCCTGCTACATGGATACTTGGCGCTCTGGGGAAAATGTAAGATGTTAGCAAGTCCTGAGCTGTCTCTTGGCAGGTTCCCAGCCCCTGTTCCTGCATTCAGCACTAGCTAGCCTGCTCCCCTAGGATAAAGCAACAAAAAGTCCTGTGGCACCTTATAGACTAACAGATATATTGGAGCACAAGCTCTCATGAGTGAATACCCACTTCGTAAGATGCATAGGATAGAGTCTTTACATCCCCAGATCCCTGTGGGTTTTCCTCTACCATGCTGTGTCCTTTTCCCCATAAGGACCAAGGGTCCCCCATTGCTTCAGGCTGTTAGAGGACTGCCAGGTTCACACACACATTGCCAAATATTAACCCAGGATAACAAGCTCGCACTGGCAGGCTAGTGAGGGCCAGCCTGGCTGATACATATTAACACCCTGGCTGCTTCACCATGTGAACCAATATTGTTTATTGAGAGGCTATATGCTCAATGGGTAGGGGACTAGACAGACTCAGGAGAAGTGCATTGGATTCTAGGCTCTGTCCCTGACCTGCCGTGTGACTTTAGGCAAGTCATTTCACCTCTCCTGCCCCTTGTCTACTTAAGCTGTTTGAGGCAGCATGGTCCAGCGGTGAAGGTGCCTCCTGGGTTCAAGTCTCAGCACTGTCACCGACCTCCTGTGTGAAGTTGGGCAAGTCACCTAATCTCTCTAAGCCTCAGTCCCAACTCTGTTAATGGGAACAACACTCCTTCCTCTTTGCCTTGTCTAGGGGGCCAGAAACTGGAGCCACTGGCCAGAGCCAGAGTCAGGAACCAGAGCCAAGGATCAGAGCTGGAATCAGCAACAGGGCTGGCGCAGGACAGGAGCAAGAGCAATCACAGCTGTGGGCTGAAGCACTGATCAGGCAGTGACATGCTGCTGAGCTTAAAACCAGGTCTGGTGGCTCCTCTCAGCCAATCAGACAGGCTGGTCAATCCAGTGGTCCTAACGCAACTCTGAGCTCATTAATTTGACTGTAGGCTGGGCTGGCTAGGCCAGAGGCTCAGTGCTTGCTCCTGACAGCAGGAGGAAGGGAGGTGACCATTTACCCATCACTCAGCAACACCGTTTCCAAGCTTGTAAAATACACTCAACAGAATAAACATCAGGATTGGCTGGTGTATTCAGTCTTACACCACGACTGAAGGGAATGCAGCTAACCACATTCTCGATCAGCTGAATAATGCAGTGCCCATTATGACAAGAGACACGCAGCCAATGCCTATCGCTACACTCAATTAATGTCAGTATCACCAGCGCCTTCTTAGAATACCATAATGAAGAGCACTAATTTGATTCTTAATACTGCCTTGCCTCAGGACCCATTGCTTTTGGTCCTGGGACATACTGAAATGATCAATGACCTTTATCACCCAATCCCTGCAAAAAAAAATCTCTCTCAAGGGCTTTAAAGACTAGCTGTGTAAAGAGTGCTTTGAGATGGGGCTCTGACACCTAGGCAGGGAGCTCAAGCCTGAGTTACACCTTCAAAGGGCTGTCTACACAGCTATTTTTGAGAGCGCTGGCCCAAGTCTGTCACCCCAGGCTGGAAGGCTCACTGCCACAGGCTGTGTAGATATATCCTTAAAGAACCTTCCTCAGGGCTTGATCTTCCTCTCAGTAAAGTCAAATGGCAAATCCCCCATTCGGGGCAGGCTCAAGCCCTTAAAAAAGATGACTTCACAGAGGCATAAGAAATCAGAAGGATCCCTAAGTAGCTAGCTAGTGCCTTGCAAAGTGACAGGTGCTTTAAAAATGCCATCGATTAGACAGCTGGATCACATCGGCTGGAGGAAGAATGGAGCTCTTTGAGGCAGGGACTGTCATTTTGTTCTATTTGTACAGCATCTAACACAATGGCTCCTAGACCAGGTCTAGGGCTCCTAGGCAAAACAATACAAACAACAACCCATCATTCTGAAGGGCTGTCATTAAGAAGGACACACCAATACCTCAACGTTCAGCCATTGACTCACGTATTGGCCATGCACTGACTGGCACCCCCATCCTCAGTGGGGTTTCAGAAGGTTAATTTGTTGTGTTTTTTAATTGGAAGTGTGTTTTCCTGGTCATTTGCAAATTATAGTTTTGAGAAAAAGAAGGCGACATTTCACGGTTTCTGGGATGCTTTTCACCACTAACACACAGCCACTTCTGGGGTAGAATGTGGCAGCTCTTTAACAATGCACAGGAGTGTTATGCAACTGTTTAGGACAGGAAGTGAAAGATACCTTGTAATTTTGAATAGACCTGGAGATGGCTTGTAAAATCTCTACCAGAACCAGCTCAGAACTAATAATTGAGAAAGAAGAAGCGTGTTTTAAACAGAACTTTGCTATGGCCACAGTGAGGACTTTTACATTATCTTCATCTAGTCCTTGTGTTACCGTAGCACCTAGAGGCCTCAAAGGGTTGGCACAGAAGCAGAGGCACAGAAATTTGAAGTAACTTGCCCAGAGTCCCACACCAGGTCAGCAGCAGAGTTGGGTGCATACCACAGGAAGGACAGTGATATGGCTAGACTGTGTCTTTAAGGAAGGACAGAGCCTCCTGGAGCTGCTCAGCTTGCACAGGGAATGCAGCCACTACACCACCCCAGGGGTATGTACAGCACGCATTGCCTTGTGCGGCTGGCCAGTGCCGTGGGGAACAAGGGCATGCACCTAGGAGCAAGGCAGATGGCTGCACAGCGTGCCTGTACTCAGGCGAGAGGAGAGACTGCAATTGGGCCTGTCCCTATAGGAAGGCACAAAGACACACAGATATGGAGAAACAGCTCCTTGTGCCTTCCCGC
Source organism: Chelonoidis abingdonii (assembly GCF_003597395.2). Lineage (NCBI taxonomy): Eukaryota > Metazoa > Chordata > Testudines > Testudinidae > Chelonoidis > Chelonoidis abingdonii. Next base: position 17,636,224 of record NC_133790.1, read on the forward strand.
CTTAGCACACCCCTGAGAGGGCAGGCACAATCTTCTCCCCCCCCCCCCCGCCCCTCGGAGAGCTTGGGTTAACCGCTTTGTGAGAAAAGACCCTGTCCTTGGCTAGGAAGATAAATGAGTTACAACTGGGGGAGTTTTTCACATTTAATGCACAGTAGGAAGCGACTGGCTAGCAAGAAGATACCGGACATCTTCATGCTGGTCTTCTCTTCATAAGAAAGTCCCCGTAACAATGTCAAAAAGGCTTAAATCCCAGGCGCTTTGGTCTCCCCTGCACATTGGCGTCGTTTGCTGGGAATATTTATTTAGTAAATGCCCAGTACCAAGGTTCCTTTATTCTGTGTATATTAACACTCAAACCTGACATCCCCTTTGCGAGAACAGTGCTGCCGCCGGGGCAGTTTGGGCACATGTTAGACACCCAGCAGAGAGCCCAGCTATGATGATATTACAAGGGATTCAGTCCATTTGGATTGTTAGCCAGTATTGCAAATAAGTAAAACCAACATTTTAAATCCTCTTTCCCCCTTTATGACTCTAAGCATGTTATAGGGACACTTCCTAGTCCCGCACAGCTGGGTGGGTTTATACCATGTGCTTTAGAACCACATGGAACATCATAAGATCTTCCACATTAGGACTCGATTCAGCAAAGTTTTTAAATACACGGCTGCACCCCCCACTGAAGTCAATGTACAAGCTAAGCATACACTCACGTGCAGTGCTGAATAGGAGTGGACAGCTGCAAAGGCAAGGCTTTGGGTCAGGCCCTGACTGCCACTTATCAAACTCCTATTGCCTCTGCCAAGGCCCAGGGCTGATCCAGGGCACTTGGGATCCAGATCCATTAGCTCAGTCCTTACTGCCAGGACTCCACGGACGGGAAGGGAAGAGGGGTGCTCCATTAATGCCCTGTCCACCAGCCCACAGGAGCAGGATGTTGTTGATTGGAAGATGAGGCACAAATTTTTCAAAAGCGGCCTCTGATTTTGTCTCTCTCTCTTTTTGGGTCCTGAGTTCAGAACAGCTCAGGCCTGACTTTCAGAGGAGCTGAGCCACCTGCATCTCTCATTGACTTCACTGTCATATAGAAGGTGAGTGGAAGAAGCAAGAGGAGAACCAGGATCTCCTACTGCCCAGTTCTCTGCTCCAGCCACTAAGCAATACCTCCCTTCTTTCGCTGATACACTAATGTAGCAATAATGTCCCTGGGAGCAATTAGTAAAATAAAATCAACAGGACCAATGCCAGGTTCATACAGGATATTCTGTTCATTAGTCACCCCATCTCCTTTTATCCTCCTACCAGAACTCATTTTACACGTCCCTCCACATTGATCCCCAATTGCCACTGTAGGGCTTATTAAAAAGACACTGAGAAGCATCTTGCAGCTTATTCCCCATTAGAAATAAGTTTGTGTCTCCCCAGGTGCTTCTTGGGAGACAATGAGATCCAAACAGGCTATCCCTGAAATTTACCCCAAACCTACTCTCTTTATCTAAATTACTGAGTTTATCTTAGACACTCCTGAGAGCCTAATTAACTACATGTCAGCACCAGCCACTGGCGGGAAAGCCTGAACTCCTTGGAACACGGACACCAGCTCCTTCTATAGCTCACCGCACCCTTCCTGCTTCATTGACTTGTCAATTGTCCTTACATCAGCTCAGTGCAACCTGATGTTATTGACTCTCGACATGCTGGCAGTGGTGAAAGAGCTTGCCCTGCTGTGTGGCTCCCTTTTCAGTTGGTGGCGCTTAGAGGTTACAGCTGCTTTTTAGATAATTTTCAATTGCTAAAGAAGATATGACAGCAGCGAGCTTTTGAGTCTCCTAGTGAGGATGTCCAATTAGCTTGCTTTAAGGAGTCCCACAAGTATTGCAGAGAGAGCTGCTCTTTGGCCACACAGTGGGCCAGCGACAGCACAAGCCTGCAGGCGATTGGTGTTCATGCCCCATTCCCTTCTCCTCAGGCAGTCAGGAGCTGTGGAAGTGCAAGGCCGGCCCCACGCCAGGGGTTTGCGCACCCGTGAAGCTACATCCAGCAGGGCACGAATGCAAAGAGCAACCATCTGGGAACCTGCAGAGTTTCCCCCTGGAGCAGGGAGAAGGAATGCCTTGTACAAGGAAGGGATTGCAGAGGTAAATGAGCAGAATTAGTCTATATCCCATAGACGGCAAACTCTCACATTCCACCACCCAGGGCCGGCTCTAGCCATTTCGCCACCCCACGCACGGCGGCATGCTGCAGGGGGCACTCTGCCGCTCACCGGTCCCACGGCTCCGGTGGACCTCCCGCAGGCATGCCTGTGGATGCTCCACCGGAGCCGCGGGACCAGCGGACCCTCCACAGGGACGCCTGCGGGAGGTCCACCGGAGCTGCCTGCCACCCTCCCGGCAACCAGCAGAGCACCCCCTGCGGCATGCAGCCCCAAACACGCCCTGCCACCACCTTCCTCTCTCTCTCTCTCTCACACACACACATACACACACACCCCTCAAAGCTGTTCCTGGGTTTTGGTCACCCTCCCAGTGTACTCCAGACTCTGGAGTCTTTGCTATTCTTTCTACCCCAATTTTCCTGGTAACATCTACTTTGCTTAATTGCTGTCCGGCTGGTCCCATACAAAGGGCATCTGGATTGTGATCACCATCAGGAAGTGCCTGGCTTGCTAAAGGAGGAGTTATACTGTCACACCAGAAGGTCATTCACACTCTGTGCTGTCAAGCACCTACTGCTTTTGAGAGCCACTCACAAAACTCCCCTGGAGTGGTCAGAGCCATTTTCTCCCTGGAATTTCGGATCTGCATCTGCTTTGGGAACTTAAGAGACTAGGTCTGGGATTCCAACCAAAGTCTTTTGCACATGGCGGCACACTTCAGTTCCCTCTGCGCCCAGGTGGAATGTCACGCACAGAGCATCGGCCATAATTAATTCTCAAGAGTGCAAACACCACATGAAAGCCCCCCCGCCCCCAATGCAAATCAAAGGCCTTCTGGAGTTTAAGCTTACAACTGTTCCCAGAGGAGATTTTTAGTGCAAAGCAACGTGCCAGCCAACACCAACCCAATTGTACTTGATTTTGATCTTTACCAGGAATTACTAGCTCCCCTCTGGGAGAAAATCCACCAAGTGAATTTTGTTTCCAGTCATCTCTGACTCACTCCACACCACTAGGACATTCAGAACATTTCTTACAGCGGCCATTTAAAGCGCAGCGATCTGTGACACCCGCTATTGACACTAGAATACACTGGGGGAAAATAGCTGGTGGCTGACCTGCCAAATGTTGAAAAGCACCTTCTAAATTATGCCTGTGATTTTATGAGTGAGAGTCTTCAAATCTGCAAAGACTTGGCTGTGCACACGTGAACTGGGTCATTGGTTAGAGCGTTAGGCCTCTAACTCCCCCTAGTCTGTTCAAAATAACTGCAGTTGGAGAGGGCAGTGTGCAAAATCTGCACATGCGAAGTCACGCCTGCATATTTAGACATTGCTTCACGTGGCCAAAAGAAAAAAAATGATGGGCTGCTCCAGTTTTTCTATATTCTATTGTTAAGCAGGTAGTAGTGAGAAGTGGCACAACCAATAAGCTATAAAACTGGAATAATCTCCTTTTGCCAAGGGATGTGGTGGGTTCTCTGTAACCCAGAATCTGTAGATCAAGACTGGATGTCTCTAGATATGCTCTACGTCAGCCAGATGTTATGGACTCAATGGAGGAATCACTGGGTGAAATTCTCTGGCCTGTGTTATATAGGAGATCAGACTACATGATCCTCTGGCCTCAAAAGTCAAGAATCCTCTCCCCAGGCTCTTTGAAAAGAAAGAATTCCAGTGGAATGATATCCAGAGATGGGCTAAACTAGAACACAGATTCTAGCACCCCCAAACTTCGGAGAGATATAAAATCAGAACCAGGACCTGTATTTTGCAAATGGCCTCCAAAGGATTATGATAAAAAATTAGTAAATTAAGCTACCAATACCTACATCGCAATACATCATCTTACAATAGAGTGCTCTAATAACCAGCCACAGAAGTCATGTACAGAGGCTTTTCCAGCACATATTGGATTTTGATGCCTTTAGGCACCATCATTTTGGCTTGACACATAACTCACCTCTCAGTCCATCTTGTCCCAACAAACGCCACAATTTAAAAGAGAATGTCATTGAACATTGCGATGGGAGTAATGGTTCTGGACAGCAGCTGGTATTACACACAGCTCATTCAGTATCTGCTAAGGGATCCTTTGTGGTCTACTGCTGCAAGCACACCCCAAACCTGTGTGTTTTAACTGAGCAAACAGTACAGATATTCTGCTGTCGTTTAGGGGGAGGTGTAAAGATGCCTCTGGGATCAGATCTCTGAGATATCCTGGGGACACACAGATGTATTCAGGTTTGCAGTCCAGGTCACAGCGACAGGGGCAGCTCTATGTATTTTGCCACCCGAAGCACAGCACTCAGGCGGCTTTCAGTGGCATGCCTGCAGGAGGTCCGCCAGTCTCGTGCCTTTGGCGTACCCGCCACTGAATTACCGCCAAAACCTCAGGACCGGTGGATGTCCCACAGGCATGCCCTCACAGCTACCAGCACACCATCCCCCACAGCTTGCTGCCCTAGGCATGCGCTTGGTGCGCTGGTACCTGGAGCCTCCCCTGCACTGCGACCTGGGATCAAAACCCTGTTTAGAATTCCATCTGATGGCATAGAATGGGAAAGGGATGTTACCAAAATTTTCTGGCAAGTGATTAGGTGGGAGCTCTGTCTTTAGAAATCTCAGGCCTTGGCACAAGGATGCCTATGAGGTCTTGCGTCAGAGATGCCCCGTGATTATCAGACACAAGCTGTGGATAATTAGAAGAACTGCCTGATTCAGGATTTAAGTAAGATGAACCTGACAATGTCTCTCCACATTCTTGATGAGGGTAACAAGATGCAGTGACTTCAGAAGACACATTTTATAATTGTCCTGGGATCGGTTGCACCTTCATACTTTGTTGCACATCTACTGTGTGCACGCAGAGTGCATGTGCAACTGTAACATTTTGGCAGGGCAAACATCTGCGCTGGCCAAATTCGTGGGCATGGTTTAGCAGGTCAATCGAAAATTACTCCCTAGAACCTGCAGCTGTTTACAATCCAGCAAGCACCATTTACTAGAACATACCACCTCCCAATCACTCACCTTGATTGCAGGGTCTCCAAGGGTTTTCACTAGAAAATCCTTTTTTCCTGGGATTAACATCTCCACCACTTCACTTCCCATTAGGCAGAAGCTTGGCCCACAGGCTGCCACTAATCAAAGACATAATGATCATTTACAATCATCTCAGGATGTTTCACATTCAGAAATCTGCCTCAAACGGCGCTAACTTCTGGGATGAATAGTCCTCTCCTACCTCTAGTCTATACCCCACCAATGTCTTCAATTATTAATTATTTTTATTAATAAATATACACATAGGTTAATGCCCAACAGCTCCAGTGAGGACTGGTTCTCCATCATGCTACGTGTTGTACAAACACAGCTAACGAGACAGCCCTTGCCCCAGAGAGCTTTGGCAAATACAAATTAACCTGTGAAATGGATTTAAGTGCAATCAGGGCCTAATCCAAGTTCCATTTCGACCAGTGGAAAGACTCCCCACTGATTTCAGTGGGAGCTTGATCAGCCCCCTTGCATTTTGTAAATAACAATTGGTTTGCAACAGTCTGACCATCGTCTAGATTAGCAATGATTTACCTTTATTTTCCTAAATACCTTTGCTCAGTGACTGGCTTGAAAAGTACCCTGCACGCTGTCTGGCCTGAGCCAGCAAAGATGTCCCTGCGGATTGTGATTCACTAGTTAAACTACAGAGATTCAACCACACTGCTGTCTCCTGCTGCATCTGTTCACCATGTATGAACAACTGCTGCAAGGCAGTATTTATATTCTGACATATTTATGCATTTCATACTTCTGCACTAAGCAATTCAGCAAAGCAGTCCTAATGCTGGAAAGAGCTCACCAGTTGAACCGTGCTTGTGTGGGATGATCAGCTGCTGGCATGAATCTGCACGGATTTTGTTACCTGCTGCAATACAGACATCAATATGAAGGGATTACACTGTAAGAACATGAGCGGGGTTCGGCTTTCTCTAAGTGACCCAAGACATACCCAGAGTGTTTGGATGAGCAGATCAAATAAAAGATCCATTAGACGGAAAAGCAGTCCAGGCCCATGTTCCTGGAGGCTGAAATCAAGGACACATTTTCAAGCTCTGAGTAGGTTAAAGAAACCTGATGCCATCTGCAATAGCCCTAAGCCTGAGCGTACCAACTGGACTAAACATTTTCATTAGATGTAAGCCTTAAGTACAATTTTGTGGGATGCTAGGTTTTCTGCAATAACTCATCAGCAAAATGCTTACCAGGGGCTCACAAACAGCAATTGAAGCTTCATGGAATATATGCTGCTTCTGCAGTAGATCATGTAGTTGCCTCTCCTCTCAAAGGCACTAATCATATTAGCTTCTTAAAGAGCTGATCTGCTCCTGCTGCTTCTCCCTTGCCTGTGTTTCATTTTGGCTTTTTACATCCTGATAAGTATTCGAGGCCTGACTCAAAGCTCGCTGAAATCAGTGGGAGTCCTTTGGCCACAGTTGTCCTTGGAACGGGCCCTTTGACAATAACAAACTCCAGTAGGATGACCAGACAGCAAATGTGAAAAATCAGGACAGGGGGTGGGGGGTAATAGGAGCCAATATAAGAAAAAGACCCAAAAATCGGATCTGTCCCTATAAAATTGGGACATCTGGTCACCCTAAACTCCAGTAACAAAAGCAAGGCATTAGATGGCTTCAAACAGGGATAAAAGCAGCAAAACCGGATGAACTCTTGAGAAACTTAGATCCCATATGAGGGCAAATGGGCAGAACATCAACACCTTGTGCTTTGACAGGCCTTTCTATCCAAAGAGTTTCAAAGTATTTTCAAAACCTGCATGAACTAAGCCTCACAATGTCCCAGGCATCAACTCTGTGGGTGCTCAGCACCCGCAGAGCCGGATTAATCTTTTGTGATCCCTGGCACCCAAACTGTGGTCCCACCCGCCACTCCATCCCCAAGGTCCCACCCCTGCTCAGCCTCTTTCCTCACCCCCCAGGCCCTGCCCATGCTTCACCCTGAGGCCCCGCCCCCACTTCACCTCAAGGCCCCACCCCACTCAGCGTCTTCCCCCTCCCCCGAGGCCCTGCCCATGGCCCACACTGAGTCTCCACTTCTGCTCTCTCTCTTCCCGCTGAGGTTCCGCCCACCACTTGCACTGGGGTGGAGGGGGATAGAGAGGAGCACCCACCGGCAAAAACAAAAGTCAGCGCCTGTGGTCCCAGGGAAACAGGAAAGTATCTTTCATCTCATTTTACAGCTGGCGTGTAGCAGTTCAGGGCCTGTTCCTGCTCCCTCGGAGTTCAATGGGAGTTTTGCTATAGACTCTGATCACAGCAGGGTAGCAAGAAGGTCTTTCAGGAAGTCTTTGGCAGACCAAGAATAGAAGTCAATTCCCAGCTCACGCCTTAACCTCCAGACCCTTCTCCCTCCAAAAGAAAAGCAGAAAATAGACACCACTAGCAGATTGCAAAAACAGCCCAGACAAAACAGCTTGCAAAGATTCCCATCAGGCACTACTGAAAATAATATTTCCTGCGTATATGCATTATTGCCAACTTCAAGCATCCAATATCACACATCAGGCCCCAAAAGCATGAGATTGGCTTAAAAATAATAGTTGGGGTGTTTTTTAATTTGCCTTTGGGTTTTGAAGTCTCTAGAGGGTCTTGATTTTCCAGCTTTTCTCTGTAACCATGAGGGACAGAAATTTTCTTTTTTTAAATGAAAGCTGGGATTCTCACCTCTTTGCACACATGATTATAGGAGTTGGGGTTTTAAGAAAAACACCAACTGTTGCGAAACGTGGCATCACCACCATGTTTTGTATCCTAAGCACTTTGCAAACCTTAGCTAGTCATAGAAATGTCATGTTGGAAGGGACCTTGAGAACTTATGTAGTCCATGCCCCTATGCTGATGCAGGATTAAGAACCATCCCTGACAGGTGTCTGTCTAACCTGCTCTTAAAAACCTCTAATGACAGGGATTCCACCATCTCCCTAGGTAACTTATTCCAGTGCTTAACCACCGCAGAGTCAGAAAGTTTTTCTAATACGTAACATAAATCTCTGCTGTCCTACCATCAGTGGACATGGAGAATAGTTGATCACCGTCCTCTTTATAACCACCTTTTACATATTTGAAGACTGTTATGTCCCCCGTCAGCCTTCTCTTCTCCACTCTAAACAGGCCCAATTCTTTCAACCTTTCCTCCAAACGCTTCAATAAGGCAAGCAAGAATACACTTTACTTTACGGGCAAGGAAAGAGACTAAGGCCCCTGTCCTGCAATGAGCTCTGTCCAGGGGGAATTCTGTGCATGCAGAGTCATTGCAGGATCAGGGCCTAAGTGAGATGGTTCAAGGTCACAAAGGGGGTCAGGGCTGGAATTAGAAGGAGTTCCTGGTCCTGTGCTCAGATCACCTGTCTCTCGTTAAAGCGACTTGCCCAAACAATGGACCTGTCCACCAGAACTATCTGTTTGCAAAGTCCATGTAATTTTGTTCACGTGTGTTTATTTTTTTGCTGCCCGACTCTTGTGAGCAACCCTACACTAACAAAACAGGGCGTGACAGAGATCAAATCAAAACAACATAGAAAGAAATGAGATTTCAGTTACAAATGTCCCGTTTTTAACCCCTCCCCACCCAAAAATAAAAGGTTTTTCAAAAGATGAAGATTCTGTTGGCCACATCCTTTAAAGTGAAATAAACGTCTTTGTAAGTTCCAGGGGGTAAGGGAGCAGAAGATGGCAGCTCCAATTTCCACACCTGCTGCCCCCTACAGAAAAGTTTAACAAGAATGTTTATCTGGAGAAAGAAAAATGAAAAGCTAATGGATAAGCAGACATGCACTGGGGATTGAGAGAGATCTTGGCATGTCTCATTAAACCTGGAGATCCTTTTTTCCTTTCAGTGCTAAATCCCACGGCTGGAGCTCTCCCCGGTGTCTTTCTGGGGCTTGGCAGTGTTTGGATTGCTTTGAAATGTAAGGTTTCCCCTTTTGTTTGTTTTCCAAATGGTTAGAGAGGGAGGAGCAGTCGTCCTGGGTGACCAAAGCTGAGCTTTCCCAAAACATACGAGCTCCTGCTCTTTCTTTCCTTCTGCTTCATTAGCTGTGTCTCTAATTAGCAACAGGCTCCCTTGGGCTTCTCTGAAAGCAAAGCCACTCCATGTCAGCTGAAAGCCATCCAGGGACTTGTCAGAGCTCAGAAGGGATGGCAGCTGGTCACTGTGCTCCAAGCACTTGTGGTGCTAACACTGCCAGGAAGATGGGGGATCTATTCATCCATCTGATTTCCTCTAGTCCGCCCAAGCAGGCTCCATCCTTATTTTAGAGAGAGGCTCAAGCTGGACTAGAACCCAGGAGTCCTGCTCCAGTCACTACAAGACATCTCTGCCCAGTATTAAGCTGCAATGGCCCAAAACACAACAGGCCAAATTCCCCTCCGTTAGTTACATCAGCATGACCTTACTCATGCCGATGGGTAACCGAGAGGGACAAGTGGTCCTTCAGCTCACCGGAATATTATTGGAGCACTAGGGACTGCTGCTGAAGGAGGTTGTTGTTGCGGCTTCTTTCAGTCAGTTTTGCAGCAGCTTTTCCCAGGAGCGAGCTGCGAGCTCAGGGGCTGGGGGTCTCATTGAGACAGAAAGCCCTTGAACATGCCGTGCCGTGTCAGGCACCACTGTGTGAGAAAAGAGAAGGGCACGAAGGTTGTTTTCCTCCTTTCCGCCCTCCCACCAGCTTCCATCAGCAGGTCCCTAAAGAGAGGGAGTTTGTTTAATTCCCTGCGGAGGCCAGATCCTGTTGCTGCCACAATGACTGATGGGAAAGCCAAGGACTGACAGGAGGATGCTCTGTCTCCCCGTCTCTTTATCCTGACCCCAAGGGTCCCTCCATCTCCAGTTTCTCCCACTGAGCCCACAGCCAGGGCACTTGCTAGCAGAGAGCTCTCATCCAGGCAACACAGGGCTTCTCGCTGTGTTAGCGGTGCAGTTAACAGCAAATGTGGCTTATGGTCAGCGGTGCGAGGCTGGGGACACAGCTCCCTGAGCAGGGATGAAGCGCCAAGACAGAAGACAAACCCACAGCACTACCCAAAACTGGAGACACTAGCAGTAGAATGGGGGGTGGCATTTGTAAAGGTCCCATAGGAGCCCAGTTACTTATCAGTCTTCTCATGAAAGCCACCATCCTTTCTACATGGGAGATGGGCCTGGCCATCCCCACATTTTATGGCTCAGGACCATCTCAGATATGCTCCTCCTCTCTCATCTCTAAGGCCCAGGTTGAAATCAATGGGAATTAGGCCCCTAAATATGTTTATGGCTCTGGGCCTGGGACCGATGTTGCTTAGCTCCCAGCTATTGGCCCATTTAAAGCCCCCATTCTAATTATAATCCTTCCCCCCCCATTTCCCAGCCCCATTCTTCATCCTTTTCCTCTGCTGGAATTCCTGATTCCAGCCAAAAACAGGAGTGCCAGACAGCACAGGTGAGGCCTCTGCTTGTGGTGTTTCCACCTTGACCAGATGCAGGAAGCAACGGCAATGCCAGAAGAAAGCCTGAGATGTCTGCCCAAGTGAGCAGCTTCCAGTGGCTCTGCTAACATGCAGGTAAGCACCCAGATTGAACCATAACTTCAAACCCTTTCACCCTTGACTAAGACAGGAAGCATTATTGCTGCCCAAGGGCCTAGGCCAGCTCTCTGCACCACACTCTCTCAGCTCAGCCTAAGCCTCCATCACCTTTCAGCCAAAGCGCTCTCCCCACCCTCATTGGTTTCTGTGTGCTATTCTCATGCTTTTGCTACTGCTATCCTCTCCAGCAGCCGGGCTCCCTCTGCCCTGCTGCAGCTAGGAACCAGATGCACAAAAGCTGATGGCATCAGCCTACATGCCCCTGCCCCCACTACCCTGGCATTGGTAACAGGACTCTACTGGGAGCACCGCACCTCTGACTCACGTATGAATCCTCAGTGGGACTGGGTGCAGGGGATAGTGGCTATCAGACACAGAGTGCCTCACATCCAAAAGCTTTACCTGCTCTGGGGAGCAGTGTAGACCACAGAGCAGGCATCTTGCCCCTGCCTCCCCTAAAAACTAGAGATGGGCCTGATCCACAATTTCCAAAGTGTTCAAACCATTAGAGAGACAGGGGCCTCGTCTCAAATTTGGATCTAGAATCTGGACTCTGAAACTCTCAAAACTGAATGGTGTTTGGATGTCAGGTATAGTTTCAGGCTCATTTCTCCGAAAGGATTTTAAACAAAAATTAACAATACAGTTTAGTGAGCAGATCCGGTCAACGAGCCAAACACCTAGAGATCACATGACTGAAGCCAAGCCAGCCACCTCTGTAAATTTACACCGTACAATAAAGAATCTTATTAAACTGTCCTAACGTGTGCATGTGTGTAAGAGAAGGTGAGTGGTGTAATAGACATGAATGTACATAGCTCTCCGCCTCAATGTAAGGAATGCAAACCCGTGTGAATAGGGAAACCAATGAAAATGTTCCTCATTGAAAATGATGTTATCTGAAGCTGACAATGTTCACACTGTTCTATTTAGAACCTCCTTGGTGCCTATGGTCTGAAAAACCTGGAAGAAGATGGTACCAGGCAGGGAATCCATTCAGATGAGAAGATAAGGTGAGTCCTGATCAAGATCCTCATCTCCATTACTGGGGCATAAAGATTCCAGCACCCACTGTAAGTTGGGGCTGTCCATGGAACTCTGGAGCTCTCCTCAGAAAAACCATCGGGCGCATTGTGGCTTGGAATTTGCCCTTCTTGAATCCTAGTTTCTGCAAACCACTCAACAGCCAGATTCTTGCCATCACTCCCTTGCAGTGAATTGGCCTAGTAGTGTGTTCAGTTGTGAAAACCATACAGAATTGAGGCACCTACAAGATCAGTCTAACTGCATTCCCTTGGGGATTCCTCTCAGCTCCCCAAGTTAAAGTGGTAACCACACTCCAAGTTTTTGCAACTGTAATGAGATCAAGATAACCTTTCAGCATTTAAAATGACGGAGGTCATATCAGAGCGCCTTTTGGCCTTTCCCTATGACCTTGAGTCAAAGTCTGTTTCCGCAGAAGGTAAAGATCATTTGGCTTGATCCTGATGTAGGGGAAGGCTCAGAGCTTTAAGGTTCGTCTGCTAACACATTAGGGCTGTTCTATGATAGGTGTTCAAAAGACAATCCTCTTTAACAGCTCCATGTCTTTAGAGAGATATTAGTGTCCCAGGAGATATCCCCTAGTATGGCAGAGACCCACTTTAACATCATTGAAATAATTCAGGAACCCCAGTGAGATGGTTCGTTGATGTTCATGTCATTGGCTTCTCTGGGGAATGGGATCCACTTGAGAAAATACAGTTTCTTAGGACTCTTTTCTTACACAAAGATTTTCTTTGAAGGAGAAATAGCAAGATCCGAGCATTGATTCCTGCACAGGAGATGGAAACAGTTTCTCTCTGTAACTGTTCTAGCAATAGACCAGATGCTGATGAACAACAGGCGCTGAGAGAAGAAATCAGCTCTGAGCTCACCTGCTCTTCCCGTAGCTAAATCCAAAGCACAGAACTTGATGCCATGTCATTTGTTACTTTCCCACCATACACAGGAAGCTTTTAAGTACACTTTTGTGAAGTAACAGAGTAATTAACAAAGTAGCAATCAAGGATCAAGGTTCATCTGGAACAATGGATCCCAGAGATGAAGAAAAAGGACAACCTGCTAAGTAAAGAAAGGTGCACCCAGAGTTGTGTCAGGTGCCCTGTTGAAGATCTGAGTATCTCTGCCAGCTTCTTCTGACACAAAGAAAAGTATTTTGAGTAACATGCTCTGAATTTACCCATGGCTGTATACGTCTTACCAGAACCTAAATCGCCCAGGGTTTGTTCCCAACCTCACTCCTGGTTTGATCGGCTTCCAGGAAGACAGTACTATCAATAATGGCATTGCAAAACTACAAATCCCAACTCACTGGCTCTTTATTATTTCCAGAAACACAGCTGCTTTTAGAGAGAGAAAAACCACTTGCTGGAGATGATCTTTCCAGAAATGACTTAAAATACCCAGCATATACATTTAAAGTACATTTGGAAAACTACAAATTCAAAACAGTGCTACCATACTGGCTTGGGCAAAGCACTATGCAGATACTGAGGTACCATACATTGATAACAGATTGTATTACACAACTTATTTACATTTGAAAACTGAACAATATTGTAACATCTTAAATACAGGTTTGAATTTGTCTTTTTTTTTCCCATATCAAGCTACATCCTGCTCATTTGACAGAGCCAAGTGGTCTCATTAAAGTCAATTACACATCTACCTCAATATAATGCTGTCCTCAGGAGCCAAAAAAATCTTACTGCATTATAGGTGAAACCACATTCTATCAAACTTGGTTTGATCCACTGGAGTGTGCAGCTGCCCCCCTCCCTGGGAGCGCTGCTTTACCACGTTATATCCAAATTTGTGTTATAGAGGGTCGTATTATATCGGAGTAGAGGTGTATATTGCATTAGTACCACTTTGGAGGTCCCAAATATCTGGATGGTGTGGAGGACTGAAGAGAGATGGCAAAATTTAGCACCTAAACAGACCTCACCTCTCTACATTTCCAGATTGGACCATAGAGACAAGCGACATACCTCTTTTCCCACTACCTCTGTTTTTGCTCAGGGTTGCAATTAGGAAATGCCGTTGGGAACAGAACTGAGAAAAGCAAAACTAAAAATGAACGCAGCAGCATTGGTTCAAGTTGTGGGTGAAGGGTCCATGTGTGCATGCGGTAGCAAGGAAGAGATTCCTATATCTGACTTGCTTTGCTCATCCCTGACCAACTGGAGTTAGAAAAACAATAGGTGGAGATAGTTAAAAGTGAGAGATAAAACACAAAGGAACAAAAGATAAGACAGCCATTAGGCCTGATCCTGAGCTCAGTTATCCAGTGTGCACCTGGAATAACTGGTGAAATCAGTGGCGTTACTCCAGATTCACACTGATGAAATGGAGATAGGAATCTGGCCCTGACAGTACATCACTAGGTACTTGATACAGGCACTAGTCATATTCAAGCTAGTATATCCAAACACAGTCATTGGAAATGAGCCCAGGGGATAAAAGGGTCCAGAACCACAAATGTAGGGCTGTTTTGGATTCATCTCTAATGCTGCTAATAGTACAGAACCACGTTATTTATACCATATCATTGGTGTGCTTGGTGATCACAAACAAAAAAGAAGGCAAGTTCCTTTCCCCAGGAGGTTATCATCTCAATGAAACCAAACTGCTTACCCAATAAGTAGGGACAACAGGTCACGATGCAGGGGAAGGTAGGGCTGGAGATACAACAGAAAGAGTCCTCTTAGACAACACAAGCTTTCAGAGAAAGCATAGCACACTATTTGTTTTGCCACCTGTTTTGATGTAAAGCAGCAGGAGACAGCGCCGAGGCAGAGAAGAGTGGTGGGAAACCAGCTGCAGTAGGTGAGTTTCAAGGTTGGAAATTGGAGGAGGTGAGCTAAGATGCATGCAGTGTTCGGTAGGAAACATTAATATGAAGATCAGATAGTTAAGAGTTAAGCAACATAATGCTAACTGATTCTTCGTTTGTTTCTCTCTTTATCTAAAGCACAAGTACAACACAGCCAGTGGATTTGTAAGCTTCCCCAGTAATGCTCCTCCCATTCAACTGAGTCCATGAGTCAGCGGGACCACTTGCTGAAGTGGATCATTCAGTCTCTATGCATGTACTTTCTGTGGCCTTCACAGAGATTGCCAACAACTATCGGTAGTGGAGGAGTTTGTACAGACCTCTGTCCACTGGGCAACAGACAGATTCCCAAACTTATTTCACACAGGAGTTACTGAACAGCTACTGGATTTGGTCACCAAAACCTTGACTGGACTCAGGTGGGTGACCTTGAAGGGAAAGCTTCAGCAGCATGGAGAAGATCTGGTTTCAGGTGGTGAGGAAGGAGATAGTCTGAGAGTAGACTACCCTCCCATGAAAATAGCAAAGAGAAATGTTTTTCAAACTAAATCTTTTTAGGTTAATGGTGCCCTCTGCTGGCCAGTGGGAGGAGGCTTAACGAAGTGAAATTCCCAGCCTTGAGGATTACTGAGCTCTCTGACAGAGACGGGAGGACACAAGCTACTCTTCCCAGAGTTCTAGGGTATTTGAGTCCCAACTATTCATTCAGTACAATCAGAGTCTGGGTCTAAATTGCCTGCAAGTTCCCAGGGTTTCAGATCCAGGCTTATGGCTCACTCCTATTCCTTAGGGGGTAGGTAGGGTAGATCCAGGCAGGTCCTTGCCAGTTTTGACAATACAAGACATTAATGCCTCACACTTTAGACATGGCCATTATTTTAGTGAGCCATGGGGAACTGTATTCATCTCATTAAGCCCCACTTTCAGCCAGTCTCTCTTGGGCATTTCCAAGGCACTTACCTCACTGGGACCTGCAGGGATTTGACACTGCTGTCTGGGAGTCATTGTTTATCAGGACATGACACTGAATTCCCAAGTTATGTGGATCTGGGATGCTATGGGAAGACTCTGCGAGCTGGTGGCAGGCTGCAGGGGGAAAGGCCCAGAGAGTGCTGGAAAATGATGCAATGTCTGTCTAAAGCAGTGATTCTCAACCAGAGTTGTGTAGCCCAGGAGTATGCAGAGGTGTTCCATGGGGTACATCAACTGATCTAGATATTTACCTAGCTTTACAACAAGCTACATAAAAAGCATTAGTGAAGTCAGTGCAAACTAAAACTTCATACGACTTGCTTTTACTGCTCTATATACTATACGCTGAAATGCAAGTACAAATATTTATATTTCAATTGATTTATGTTATAATTATATGGTAAAAATGAAAATGTAAGCCATTTTTCAGTAATATGCTGAGACATTTTTGTATTTTCATGTCTAATTTTGAAAGTAAGTTGTTTTTAAGTCAGGTGAAACTTGGGGGTATGCAAGACAAATCAGACTCCTGAAAGTGGTACAGTCGTCCGGAAAGGTTGAGAGCCACTGATCTAGTGCCCTGTGCTCCAGAGGACCATACTCAGCACCACCACATGCTGCAGCTGTACCAAATATGTGTCCCCAGCGCTGTCCCTCCCTTGCTCTAGCTGTTGTGCAGTGAGGAAGGGGCTGGGGAGGACATCACGGGGCCCCACAGCCTCTTATCCTTCTCACTCTGATTTAGCCCAGTCAGATTGAAAATGCTTGGAAGCCTTTTAGACTTCCCATTCTGTATCTCAAGGCAGAACGCCCCTGCCACCACACCCCCTTCTAGTGACAGCAAAGGCGCACTGCGGGCAAGCGCAGCCCTAGGCTCCTAGCCAGCAATCAGCATCTGTGGGTCAGTGAACAGGCCCGGTCAGCGCATGCTGAAGTGTATCCAACTCCCTTTATTCGTGCTCTACAATGGGCTAGGGGCCTGAGGGGGAAGCAGCACAGCCTTTGATTTGTTCAGACAGGGAAGAGAAGGGCTTATCTGATTAGGGGCCAAAGTAAATGTCCCAAAAGTTCAAGCAAT
The DNA here is from genome assembly GCF_003597395.2 of Chelonoidis abingdonii. Lineage (NCBI taxonomy): Eukaryota > Metazoa > Chordata > Testudines > Testudinidae > Chelonoidis > Chelonoidis abingdonii. Next base: position 17,652,950 of record NC_133790.1, read on the forward strand.
GTTCAGACCCAGGTGAAAACAAGCAGCGCAGTGGCCACGGTGATGGGGCGAGATAAGGGACCTGGGTTGATTAAAGAAAAAGGCTCATTGCATAAGAGAAATGAAGGGCAAATTATTTCCTGCTGGTGTCAGCCAGTGATGAATTAGGGCAGCCCCACAGCAAGGAATACATCTCCCAGCCCAAAAGCAACAGCCAGAAAGCATCTCTGGGGGGACGGAAATACAAATAATAAATAAATAATCATGTCTCTCCAACAAGTCCATCAGTGGGGCGAGAATTTGGGAGGGCTCAGCTCCGTCAGGAGCCCTCATGCAGCCACCATCGCTGACCTCGCTCTATTTTTAGCTCTAGGGTGGAAGAGGAAGCCAGGGGGGCGCTGGTGCCATCAGTCGCCAGACAGGGTGGGAAATGTCACCCGAACTGGCAGGGCTGTTTCCCTGCCCGCTGACAAACTGAATGGGGAGGAAGTGGAAGAAAGCTCTTTGCAAAAGATAATTCCACTGGCCACTAACAGGCCTTTCCATGGAGGCGGGGATAGGACTGGTGTGGGGGGGCAACTGCCAAGCTCAGCGCTTGGCGCTTGCTGCGCTCTGACTGATTGGAATTCGCAATGTCACCAGTAAAGCACATTCTGTCTCTAGAGCCCGATTCTCATTTGTATTAAGGCCCCTTTCCATGACTCTGGCAGTGGCCTGGGGCCTGAGAGTGGGTGGGAAGGTAAGTTACAGCCCCTTTAAGCTGCCAGAGCCAGTCGGTGAATGCTGCCCATCAGTGAAAATGAAAAGGAGGCCCTAGGAATACGAAGTCAGTCTGGCTGCCTGAAATCAAGACAGATTCTACTGGCGCCGAAAGGGACTTGGTCTGAACAGCTCAATACAGAGCCCAGACAGGACAAGGAAAGTAACATAGAAGTTACTCCTTATGAAGATCCTGCAGGCTTAATAACCTCCCAGCTACCTATCTCTGGATAACAGTACACAGAAGGACAGAGATGGGGTTACCTAACCCACTGGGAGGGCAAATCTAACAGAAAAAGGCAGGACTGCACAGGTATCTCAGCTTTCCCCATTGCAAAAGGGCCACCATTCAGACAGCTCACCTCCTCTGGCCTTCTCTTACTAGAAGGTGTTGGGGTAATTGCCAGACTCAGCCGGAACCTGCAAGGTTTGTAGCATCCTCAGTCCACATCGTCTTCAGTGGGAGTGCAGGACGCTCAGCGTTGCATCCTTCCGTGCCTGCAGGAGCACATTCTCACTAGGAAACAATCTGGCCCTGGTCTCGTGTTTTCTGTATTTCTCTTGGCCTGAGGTACAGGATCTATTTTTCTTCAGACTACGCAGAGTTAAGAGAGGGAAGACAATTGTTAGAGCCTCCATTCCTTCCCCTGCAGGGGGTAGATTGCTACCTACAGAACAGTTCCAGTGCTTCATCCTGCCAAGGCTGAACTACCCCAGCCTTGGTAGACGCTTCCCCAGTCTAAGTGACCTTCATGCTGGGAAAGTTACTCTGCTGTCTAGCCTTCTTGTCCTCACTTTCATCTTATTGCAAGCGAGTCTGTTCTGGGCCCCCCCCCCCCCTCCAATTCCTCTCCATCCTCAGGCTGCCATGTCTGGGACTTTATGAGACTGGTGCATAAGTGAAAGCCATGCCAGCCACAGATCACCAGCCAACTCCCTCTTCCCACTGGCGCTCCCCTTCTGCAGAGCACACTGCTGCTGCTGCTCCACTTTTGGGAAGCCATACAGATGCCACTGAATCCCAGCCGTCTTCGTCATGGCTACCACTAGGGTGACCAGATGTCCTGATTTTATAGGGACAGTCCCGATTTTGGGGTTTTTCTTATATAAGCGCCTATTACCCCCCATCCCCGGTCCAGATTTTTCACACTTGCTGTCTGGTAACCCTAGCCACCGTGTTGCTCATTAGCCCAAGCTAAACATACTAGAGCAAATTCTCTCCTAGTGTGAGCTGGTGCAGCTCTGCCAGTCGACACCAGCAGGGAATTTAACTCTTCTCATGCCCCATTTCGTTCAGCCCTTCAAGCACCTGATCATTCTTCTGCTTTTATCTACTCCGTCCAATTTATTTTCAGTTGTACTGGCTGGGGGCACCCCAGGAGCAACCCCATGTGGTGAACAAATGAAACCTGCCAGTCACACTTCACAACACTGGGAAGTTGGCAGGGGTGTGGTGGTGGGAAGAGAGTCTTTGGGTTTATTTATCAAAGGTTTATATGCTCCCTTCCCCCACTCTGCCACCAAGCTCAAAGGCCAGAGGGTCTCCAGAAGCCTGGTGGAGGAGGGGAGCAGTGACCACGTAGTGAAGATCTGGGGGGGACCAGGAGGAAGCAGGGCCTGCCAGAGCATGGGGAGGAGCCACAGAACGGCCGCTCTACATGACGTTTCCCTGCCGAAGCCACAGTAACCTACAGGCGGGTGTGCGTGAATGTTACCGAGCCTCCCCAGCAGCCGGGGGCTGAGGAGCTCACGTACCAGGGGCGCCGCTAACCCTCATGACTGGGAGAAGCGTGCACTCCCCACAGGCCTGGCACTACAGGAAGAGGATTGGCCATAGCCCTGCACCCCTCCTTGGGACCCCGAGAGCTGCTAGAAACGTGCACATTTCCCCCACACTACGGCTGTGCTCTGGGGACAAAAGGTGTGGGCCTTCGGCTGCCAACGAGGCAGGAGTGGCAGTGGGCAGAAGGGGAAGGCCTTGGCCTACTCTGCCTGGCCACCTCGAGCACCTGGGCGAGAGCAGCCCCTGCAGCAGCGAGCTAAAGTAGCTCTGCCCACCCCATCAACTGGGTCAGGCAACGGGATCTCGCAACCCTGCCCCATAACACAGGGCGGCACATTGCGGGAATGAGCGTCACACCTAGACACCCAGGACCAAGTCATTTCCTCCCCTCACCCAGAGAGGCCCCTGCTGCTGCAGGGCAGGGCTCGGGAAAGAGACCTGCTACCCTGTCTGCCTCCAAACAAAGCCCCTCTGGATGCAGATGAGCATTGTCCGATGTTTCCCAGGACTGCCAGGCACTGGAGATGAGAGGAGCTGGGGTTTTTCCTTCGGAGAGGGCCCATACCCATGCTGACAGGTGAGTTGTTTTTAGGCTCTGGGAGTGACTTTAGCAGGCCTACATTAGAGAGGGTGATGACAGTAGCAGTTATACAGGTGACTAGGTTTCACCTGTAAGGGGGGCGAAGGGAATGCTTTAATGTAGGGTATGCCAAGGAAAAGCACCTTCTCTTTATTAACCTCTGACCTCTGCTCATTCCCCCACATCTAGTGAGCCGCGGCCAGTCCTGTAGGTAGAACGGCTACCGCAAGGCGTCCATGCCCAGAGTCACCCCGAGCTCTCACTTTGCTGTTGCTCACGCTGCGGCTGGTGTTTGTAATTAATGGCCCTTCCTGAAAGCACGCTGCAGAAATGTGTTCTCTCTCTGGTGGCATTATCAGCAGCGCCTCTCCCCAGGTGCCCTCTTCTTGACTAGACCACAATTAACTCTTGGCCTCAGGCTATAAATCAAGTCAATAAAAGGGTCTGTAAAATAAACACAAAAGGGCCTTCCCCTTTCCATTCAGATGTAGTGAAGTGGCAAAGTCCCTTCTTCTCTGCACAGCATAGAGACCTCGTGCTTCACTGGCCTCCGGAGAGGAGATCCAAGGGGCTCGGATATTAATACTGGTGACCAGGTCACCGGGATGCTGGTGGCATTCAGGGGAGCACACGGTGGCTCAGAGGTCATTGAAAGGTCACTTCTGGAGTTTACGTGGAGCAGGCAAGTAGCATTTCCAGCTCATAAGATGGCTCAGGAAACTCCAAGACTGAGCCACAGAGAGGCTTGAAGAGCCAGGGGTTATATAAGCAATGTTATTTTTTATTACGTGGCCTGGCCTACCAAAATATGAGGCATAAATTCCATCCGAACAGCCCAAGCATCACAACATTGATTCTCATATTAACAGAGTGAGGACAGCAGCTCTGTAGCTTCCAAGACAAATTCTGCTCTTCAGAGCCACGGGGGTTCCTGGGGGGTTCCTGGCAGCTCAGTCTGGTCCTTTGCACTTAATATTAAATGAAGCCAGGAGAGCTGTGATTCTTTTTCAGACCAGAGGAGGAGGATGGCAGGTCTACACCCAGCACTACTATTTGCATTACAATAGTGGCTAGAGACTCCAACAGAGATCAGTGCTCCATTGTGCCAGGTGCTGTACAAACACCTAGTGAGTGAGTCACAGTCTAAACCAGGGGGTTTCAGCCGGGGGTCACGGACTCCTGGGGGCCTGCAGACCATGTCGAAGGGGTCAGCCAAAGGTTATTGCTACCATAGAACAGTAGTTTTCATCCAGTGGTCCCTGGACTCTGGGGGGTCCACAGAGTATGTCTAAGATTTCCAAAGGGGTCCACACCTCCAGGTGAAATTTTTAGGGGTCTGCAAATGAAAAAAGGTTGAAAACCCTTGATCTACATAGGTGAGACAAAGGGTGGAAGGGAAAACAAAGGCATGGAGCAGTGAAGTGACCTGTCCAAGGCTTGTGGCAAAGGCAGCATTCTAATCCAGGTCTCCCAGCCCAGAGCTTATCCACTGGGCCATGCAGTAGGCTATAGGGCTGCCAGCTGGACCCACCTACATGGCAGGCAATATCCATCCAGCTTCATCTTCCCCTAAAATAAAGTCACATACAACGAAACGTACACAGTACTCCAACGCCTTTCGCATGCACTCCTGTGTTAAACAACCACTTGAATTAACAGTCAACACAAACTGCACTGGTAAAGATCTTCCTTACCAGGTGACCAAGTTTTGCTCATCTGCTGCTTGGGTGCTTAGACATAGGGCACAGCATGTTGTCAGACAAGGGATAAAACGTGAGGTAGGTATAGGGAAGGGATGTTAGAACTAGCCAGTGCCTCTGGCATGGTGTCCCTGAAGGAAGTTGCTGTCATTTAACTGAGGACGTGTTAAACACAGTCCTCTCTATCTTCTACTGGCTTTGCATTTATGTCTTTCCACTGACTTACTCCCACCTGACACCAGGGTAAGCCAGAGGATAATCAGACTCTGTGAGACTCCCTGGATACAATGAAAGATCACCAATAGTTAAAGACCCACACTGGATCTCAGCTGCAGCACTGGAAAGTGGACACTTGTCTTCTCACTGCCTCATCCCATGTGGTGGCTCTGCTGCTGCGTTGGTGTTGGCCACGAAATTAAGCCAGTGTGACTGACAGCATAGTCACTGATGTCTTGACTCACATCTTAACCCAGCCCTGGCAGATGATGCTTCTCAGCCTGCCTCCACGTGTTCAAAACGCCAAAGGTTTTTTTACTCTGCTATCACCTGCAGGTTCCCTAACTCCAAGTGCTAGGAATTCACTGGTTTCTTTCATAATATAGTGAATGCTGTCTGCAACAATATCTCCAACGTATTTTACTTCATGCCAATCTACCACCTCCTGTCATTATGACTGGGTTATTCTTATTCCTTTCCTCCAGGCACGTCTGGTGTCCTCACTGATCATCCTTTCCATAAAGGACAATATTTTATGCTTTGGTCCTATTCCCCTCTTGCCTTGCCTCATTCTTTACTCCCATCATCAGTGTCTCACCATCCAATGCCTCATCTCCAATTTTCTTTCACTTAGAAAAAACTTGGGAAAGGAGGTCTCATATCTCTCTCAAAATCACCTCTTTGATCATTTCTAGTGTAGCTTCGGTCCCCTTTCACAACACTGAAACTTCCCATCTACATGTGGCCATAGATCTTCTTTCATCTGATCACGACTCCTTTTGGGTCTCCTAATTTTTGACCTCAGTACTGATTATTTGCGGCTATCCATCCTGACATCCTTCTGGGTTGCCCAGCACAGCTGTGAGGAGTCTCAGGTTGGATGTATTAAACTGGAACAGCAAAATGCCTCCATTTTTTTTTTATTTTACTAGAAATAGTGACTCTTCTGTCACTAGACCCCCATCATCACTATGGTGACTCCCAAGGTGCCATCTGTGGACCCCTTTTCTTTTCATCTCAGTTTCACTCCTGTGCAGGTGATATTCAAATCTGTAGGCCCTTCTTTGGTTCACTTCTATCTCCATTCATTAAGGAACCTGTTCCTTTCCCTCCACATTCTCCTTAAATCCCATCTCTCCACACTTGAGACTACGGTAGCGAATCTTCTCTCAGCACACCCAGAGGCAGGGAGACACCCTATTCATTCTCAGAAATCATTGTTGGCTCCCTGAAAACAGTACAAGTCCTCCATCTTTAAGGGCTCTATTAGCCTTGGACACCTCCCCTCACATTTCTGACATCGTCTCTTCCTACTGTTCAGCCCACTCCCTACACTCCTGGAATGGCAGATGGATTTTTCCCTCTCGCTGGGAAATAGATCTTTCCTCCTGGTTCTGCCAACTAGGTGATATGGCATTCCTGCCTTTTTGGTCCTAACTCCTACCATAACTCCAGACACGGTAAGTATGATGCCAAATACTGTCACCACCAGACCACTCAGAGGGCTAGAAATTATTTTATGATAACAAAGGACAATGTTACAAAAATACATAGTGTTGTCTTAGATCTGCTGGTTACTAAATACCCCTTAGGTTCTGAGGAAATAAAGTATTTTCACATGGAGTCTGAATAGACTCTGGAAGTATAATAGTATGTTCCTGGCTAGGCTGTCAGCAGCAGGCACCACACATATAACCTTTACATCTCAAGTTGTGAACTTCTATTCCAAGCTAAAGGGTGCAGATCTGCTAACCAAGGGCTGGAGCAGGCTCACCAACCTCTCTTCACTGGTAAAGGGAGACAGAGTGCAACCCTGAGTCAATGTGGGTTACAGAAAGGCCCTGGGCCAAGGCGATCAAAATCTTAGAGGGGAAGAAATGTTGCCCTCCTACTCCCCCAAAAATCTCAGCTTTCCCCAAGATCCTCAGCTGGTGTAAATCAGCATCACTCCGCTGCAGCCACCGGAGTTACATCCATTTACATCAACCGAGGTGCCAACATTTACAAAAATCCCCATGGGAAAATGTTCCAGCAAGTGGGTGGGGGAGAGGGGTTAAAATCCTTTTCAGCGGCTCTCCCCTGGTGACTCTTCTTCTGTGTTGATTGCGGGTTTGCAAATGAATGCTCATTTCAGAGGCTCAGGCTCACTGGAGGCATTGAAAAATATAGAAAAAGGTTGGGGGTGCGGGGGAGAGATGATCTTCCTCTGAGCCTTTGTCTGCCCTGTATAGAAGGGGCACTGTAACAATGCTCTTGTGTTTGCCCAGTTAATTACGGAACAATGTAAGGCCCAGCTGACTGTGATGGATTGTTGATTTACAAGATAGGCGTGTGATAGCCAAAGAATAGTAATTACATGAGTGCTTCCACGCTGCCTATACAGCCAACTGTTTGGCGAAGGAAAAGAAGGCTTCATATCTGCCTTCCCCTTCTAGATAAGAACAGAATGCCACACAGTCCTGGGTAAACAAGGAGCTCAGTCTCACTCGTCTTGAGTGGATGCCAGCCCTCCTTCCCCCACCTGTGTGCTGGGGGTTCTTCTCTGGAACAGGTACAATAGGCTGGAGGTAATGGACTCTCAGCCAGTGGTCACCTTTGCTAAAGGGAGGGCATCTCCAGCGGGGAGATAAGCATCGCCAGAAGTGAGGGCCACAGGCCAAGTGGACAATGGCAGGGCTTAGGCCACAAAGCCATTCATCATATGGGAACAAAGCAGTTGTCAGCTGGGACGGCTGCATCCTCCAGGCATGTCAGCCGGGGAGTGAGTTTGATGACAAGCCAGTCAAGGGCTGAGGAAGCCTCAAGGAAGATGCACTTTCAAGAGAAGAAGAAAGGAAAAGCAACAGTGGAGGGAGCGCTGCAAATCCCCACACAGAAGAGCCAACCTGCCTCTCAAATGTCTTTCAGGTGAAGGAAACTTAAATGCCTCTTAATATGGGGGCGGGGGGATTTAATGACTTTCTGCCTTGGCCTAGGAGGTAGGCAGGAGTTTGGTTTAGCCCAAGACTATGCCAATGCTCGTTAATTGCTATTCAAATAAATGGCAGAGTTGGACTAAAAATTCAAGATCAGAAAATTTGAGGAAGAGCAAAGCTGGATTTGTTTCTCTTCATTTTAAAAGGAGAGATCCCTCATAGCTGTAGCTTCACAGATCTGCATGTTCGAACAACAAGCATCTATAGCAACCTACCTTTCCATTCCCTGCTTCTCCACAGCTTCAGTTCCCACACTCTGATCATGGCACCTGGAAGAAGTGGACTAGCCACTGATTGCACTCTGTTCCATTAATAAATGAGAGCAAGGGGGTACTTCATTCCACAGAATTCCTTTCAAAGCAGGGGGAGCAACTGGAAATTTGGTCAGACACATGGACCAATATTTACCCCTCTTCAGCCTGCCAGAATCAACCCCCTTAGCTGCAGTGCGATCACCCTACAAACCCTTACTCACATGAGTAGTCTTTGACTTCAATGGGCTATACCTGTGAGTAATCTTGCAGGAGCAGAGGCCTTTCCGGTGGTTTGTGGATGAAAATGCTACAGGAAGCATCTTTCTGATTCGAATACTGGCCAGAAAGCAGACATGAAAACCCACATAGCTGAGCATTTCAAAATCTCCAAGAACTGTTGGTTATGAGGAAGGATGACAGTTTGGGGGATGGGGGGGCGGGGCAGGGCAGTGCACGTCCTGTTAGAAGTCTGGCTCAAGTCAAACAAGAGTTGACACTCCATCTCACCCATCCCTGTGTGCAAAAAGGCTCCATGCATTATGTTACATGGAGACAAGGGCTCAAGGTGCAGAATTTTGGATCAGGATTTTCGACACCCCATCATTTTGAGACTGGCTGGATCTGGGGTTTCTTGCTTAGGCGCACTATGAAGGAAGCAGCCGTTCACAGAATGAGAATGTAGATTCAAATCCAAATTTGCGAATCCCCCAGATCTCCAGGACATTTGGATCCAGGGCTCTCCTTGGGGCCCATCTCAAGTTATAAACGGCTCTCTCTTCACTCTTCTCTTTACAGCGCCTGGGACTTTCCTTCTCTGTGTCCTGTTTGGTGACCTTTTTGCTTATTTTTCTGCAGTCGGGAGAGATGCCATGAAGCTGGAGCTGGGCCCTTCCACCTATTAATCAAAAGCTGCAAGCACTCTGCAAGGAGACAAAACCTTGGTGTGTTTTCTCCAATATTCCTAGAGCAAGGCAAGGAGGGTAGGGGCAGCTGGGCCAAGGAGCCCCGTTTAGATTAACATTTTATTCAGAGGCCTATTAATCAAAGTCAGAAGTAGCATGAAGCGGCACCAGGGGAGAAAAACGGCTGGACAACCAAGGCTTTTTTTTTTAAGGAAAAAAAGCTCAGCTTGTCCTGATTTATTGCAATTCTGTCACACCACGGGATAGATCCAGGCTGCTGAATTCACACCCTCCCTCCAGCTTTGGCCATCCAGGTAAACTCTGGCTTTTTTCATGTCAAGCAAACATTGGGGCACGGAGGTGGAGGGCTGCAATCAAAAAGGTCCCTGTCTATTTCTCCGGAGCGTTTTGCATTTTCATGCAAGCCCATGTTTTTTTACATATTAACATGACTAACCAGAGCTACTGGATTCTTTCTTTGCATGAAAAGAGATACTCAGCTAACGGTACTGCCCCTGCCTCACAAGAGTCTTTTGGAGAGGAGTGACCTGCCTCGTGGAGGAGATAAATGGCCCTGTACAGATGAAGAGCTCTGCATGGCACAGAAAGGAATCGGGGATGTACAGGCCTGGTCTGGAACAATCCAGCACTTGTTCCCTCCCAGACTTCAGTGCTCCAGTCCCAAACAGCCAGCAAAAGTCTATCGCCATGATCCAAGCATGGGGGCTCCAGTTTTACTAATCTGAGAATACGGGAATGCACTGGGTTTGGAGCAATTTAAGAGATCATTTTTTTAAAGACTTTAGACTAGACACTGTGAGGGGAGGAATCAGTCCCCCCTCTCTCAATCTGGGCCAGGCCAAGCGCTAGCCATAGCCACATTGTGTGACATACGGAGTGTGAGCCTAGAGCGCGACATCCCTCAGCCGTTCCCCAGACAGGGAGTCCAGATGCAGCTTGTGGAGAGACCTGTGAAACCTGCAGGGACAGGAAGGGATTTAGGTCTCTACTCTCAAATAAGGATAATGCCACGGAGAATATTGTCTCTGTGCTTCTGGCCAGCAGTGCTGTGAAAACCTAACTGAGGCAAGAGGAAAACCTCCTGCTCCTCAGTCTCCCGCTGAAGGCCATTGTCTCAGCTGGAAGGCCAATGCTCTGATTGGTCACGCATGCCTGTTCCCTAAATGGCTACAGGAGGGAGGGGACTGCTGCCTTTCACAAAGACGTGTGGCAAAGCCTTCCACTGCTGGGGTTCACGTTGGGGCAGTGTTTCTATTTGTCCCAGAAGAGCCCGACTGCAAGGAGTGAGGAGCTAAGCCCCCAGGACCGCCTGCCCTTACAACACAAAGCAGGCTCAGTGAGTCAGGGTGACAGGCCAGGAGCCAGAGTGGGAGTCAAGAAGGATCAAGCAAGGCAGCCGGCAGCATGAACCTTCCAGGTGGTAAATGCCCTTGCTCGCTAGAGGACATCGGGGCCTCTCCCCTGTTGGAATGTGAGACATGACCTTCAAAATGGGCAATATGCCGAGATAATTTTGCGAGTCCGTCTCCATGGGACCATCAGGTCTGAGGGCGGGAAGCTATACTCCTGCGGAACAAATTGTGCAGGTTCTCACAGGGGGCTGCCCTTTCTCGGCAGCTTTGGGTTGGGCAGTCCTCCAACTCTCAGCCCCCGTGGCTGTGCAGGGGCAAAGGCATTGGTGGAACTCAATCCTCCCCGTTCTCTCAGACACCATCATACAAAGATACGGGGGAAGAGCTGGGTTTGTCCTGTATGGATACATGAGGTGCCAGAAAAACAAAGTGGCCTGTGGAATGGATCTAGTTTCCCATAAAGAATGGCCAGGCCCTAGCAGGAGGTTAATTAAGTCTGGCAGCTGAGGGCAGGAGAAACCTCAGCTTCAGCCACTGGACCCCCCTGGCCGTGGTTAGGGAGGGGGATGGGCAAACCGCCGGAGCAAAGGTCCTTCTGCAAACACATGTGAAAAACTTGACTGGGCTTGTGTCACGGTCCTGCGGGAGGAATGTGAGAACAAGTCAGTGGCCTAGCATCCCTCGGGGACAGAACGACACAGACTCAGAGGAGCTAGCAAAATGCAGCCACAGCACAGAATGGTGTTGTTAGGCAAAGGGGAGTCCTGATAAAGCCTGCTCTCCTGCCAGCACTGGGAGTGCCCTTCCTGTCCAGCCTCCAGGGTGGAGAGAGGAGAGGGCCAGGGAGAGGCACAAAGAAAGGGAGGGCCAAGAAACAAGCAGAGGAGGGCAGAGGGGCACGAGAACAGAAGGGAGGTAGGGAGAGCAGAAAGGAACCAGAGGAGGAAAGATGGCTGAGGGGCCCACGCATGGAGCCCTGAAGCCAGCACTCCTAGCAGGTTGCGGAGGTGGAATGGAGAGCGTTGGGTTATGCCACACTGGGGCCCCAAACGCAGAATGCAGAGCAGGAGGATGGGCTCTTCACTCTTCGATGGCATGAATGCAGCACACCTCAGCTTGAAGAACTTCAGATTTTCCTCATTCTAGTTCTGCCACCCATTGGGAGTGCCAACCTCCCGGTCCTTGCTCCAGTGCTGCTTTGGGATAGGGGCAATGTCTGTGCCCTAGCCCTACTGGCCGGTGCAGCTGTACTTACTGCAATTAACTCTGCATAGTGACCATTCTGGGGGCAGCATTTCAACAGGGGTGAGGCCCAGATGCCCTTTGCAGGTTTGTGGTGGGCGGAGGAGATCAGGCGGAGAGTTACAAACATCCACACCCCTGAACAATCCACAAGTCATTTTGTGCTCAGTGATGCTACAGCTAGAAAGGACCCTCTCCACATCCAATGGCCAGCTCAGCAGCACGCCACACAGTGTGCAGAGAGAAAGCCCAGCCCTCCAACCTTAGCCAACACTTTAATGTTTGTGGGGGGACAACTGATGGAAACTGACCTACAGCAGAATCCTGAGTCCCCAGCAGATCAGTGAGACGAACTCCACCGGCAACGCCAGTGCTGCAAAGTTGCTACGCGTCTCTGTGACCCAGCATGCCGCATCATGGTGTCATCCCTCAAGGATAGCTCAGCAACGTGTCAGGTGACGCTGACACCTCCAGCCAGCCCACCGATGCCACACAAACCGGGGGTGATTGCAGGCACTGGACCCTCATGCTCCTGCGGAAAACCAAAGGCTGAGCCTCTAATGCCCAGTTACCAAAGAGAACTGGTGAAGTGCAGAGCCTGGCATCCCCTTTGTAAGCCAGTTTTGTAAAAGCAGCAGAGAGAAGGAAAGTGCTATAGGAATAACCAAGATCTATGTCCTAGGTGTTACGCTATCCTGTGCCCTGCCTGGTTCCCTTAAACAGCAGAGTTATCAGCGGGTAGGTAGACAATGCATGCGCACAGTATCAGCTCAGCCAACGGCACCTTCCTCATAACCGATGCCCCAGGTGCCTGTAGTAAACTGGAAAGTAAGGGACCACTCAAGAGGTAAATTGGACAAAAATACATTGAGCTCATGTTAGGAAATGATTAAAAAAAAGGCAGATGAATGTGTGTGACTCTGATACAGGAAACTTTTGTGCAGTGAAAGGAAGGAGGGACGGTAACGAACGGAACTTTTCAATGATTCCTTGCCTCATAGATTAAGTCTGTTAAATATGTGAGGGAGATACTAGAGTAAAACAATTTAAACACCGTGCACAGGGTTCAAATTGAATAGGCTGAATAGCGTAGGGAGGCAAGAGGGAAGGAATAAAGGCCAGATGTCTGCAGCTGAGCCCCAGGAACACATTTTGAGAATACTCTATCATTCGAAGCAACCAGATACCTTTCAAAAGCCACGAAATCGCTCTTCAGATGCATCTTCAAGAGCCAAGATGTAAGCAGGTGGCATTTCCGCCCAGCTTTGACCAGTCTAAACACAATTGTCACCACACTGAGTTCTTCCACGGTGCATTTCAGCCTCAGATCTCAAAGCGCTGAGTCCAAACTTGGCCCATTCCTGAAGTTGGCTTTGTTGGCAACTCAGATAATTACAATAAAACAAATTTCAGACTGAGCTTTCTCCCAGGCCTTCCCTGCAGGATCTGCTCGTCCCTGCCCATAATTCCCTCTGCCTCTGGATACCTTGATGCCTCTTGTAACCAAGGCTGTTGGTACCTGTAGCGGGCTGAACTCTCTCTCCAGCCCTGAAGGGATTGGAAAAGCCCTGCAGAGGGCTGGGGCTATGGAAGGGAGCAAAACCCAGGCTGATTGGTGGAAGTGGGTAAAGGCAGCCAGTCTGAACCTCTTGTTGCCTGTGATGACTGGCTGATAGACTGCAGTCCACCCCAGGGCGCGGGGGCTAGACAGTGACTGGCAGTAGCCACAACTGAGGTGACATGGGGATAGGGGGTGGGGGTCCCCCTGAGTGGGGAGACCCAGAAAGAGTAGGGTACTGCCAGGGGGGCAGCACCCAAGACAAGGCCACCAGGCTCCTGGGAGGAACATGGGGGCCAGAGTGAGGTAAGGCAGATCACTAGCCTGCAGAGGGTGCTTCTGGCTGGAAAATGAGCTAATTCCCGAGGATGACCAGCAGGAGGCGCCCGCCAGGTGAGTCTGCGCTTGATTACAGTATCCTACTGCCATGGAATTTGACCCTTTCTCTCCCCCTCTTTCCTTGCTACAAATTTTGTTCCAGGAACTAAGTTTCATTTTAAAAGATTATGCGTCTAGCCCTAATGGGTATGAAGATAACCTGGAAAATGTGACACGTGTAAACCAAAAGTTTTGCCTTCTCAAGTCTTCAAAGAGCCTGAAACAAGAGCTCTGAGAAATCAGAATTGTCTCCATTCGTCCCAACAATTGGGCTGTTGATTCTGAAACCTAACGATGACAGTATACATGTCCACAGTGTTAGCTGTGTCACTTCTGATCATGTAAGCAGGAACGTCTTCACTCATGTGCTTATCTCACAATCCTTAGCAGCCATCCATACTTCAACAGGTACCCCCTCCTAGTTTCCTAAACCCCATGTGTGTTGCCAGCACAAAATTCCCTGGCACACCAAAACCCATAATCTAGGGCCAACATAAAAGAAATAGAATTTACTAGCAGCTGTGACAGCATGGGACTAATGATCTGATTTCATTACCCATTTTCTTATTTAATTGAAAACCATCATTTTAAAATTGAAATGAAGTTGCCTCTGAATTTCCACCCTGCTGCACCAGAATCCAGGGCCCTTGCCTCAGAACGTCGGTCCCATTTGTTGCCAAGTCCAGGGCGCCCTGCTGAGGTCCTGATTGGAGCTAACAAGATCTACCTGCCAATAGTAATTATCCCACATCCTTCCATGGGCTTCCAGCATTTAAGGGCAGTTTGACTATACAGAGGAGCCCGGCGTTGCCCCACAAAGCCAAGAATCAGCCCTGGTTTAGCTTTATCCAGAGAGGTGAACGAGCTCCAGCAGAGACAGGAACATCCTGACATTCCCCCTTCAAGTCAAACAAAGTCCTTTTACCCTTATCAGTCTGGCCACTCCCTTTCTCTCTATAGGAATTATTCAGTGAATAGCAACCCCTTCCTCATGTGAACAACATTCAGTATGGAGCTGGTCAAACTACTCATTGTGAATACGTCACCCATCACATTTAGCCCTTTCTTGGGCTCACCACTGATGCCAATGCCTCGAAATCTGTAAAGGTTTGCCCAAAAGCCCACGTGAACAAACGTCAGCCTAAGGGATGTTGCACACTATGTGCTTTGACTCTTGGAGGTGGGGAATTGAACACCACAGTCACATGATATTGTTTCTGCTCCTTAATTGGGTGATGGAACCTTTTCCAAACAGCGGAACGACTAGTGACAATGGCTGGACAGCAAACAGCGAATGTTCTTGTTCCAGAACCACGTGACTCCAGGTCTCTGTGCATTGTCACACTGCAAACATTCCTGCCAACTCGAAACTCCTGCCCGAAAATAACAAACAACAGGTCCGAACGTGATCGAACCCAGCCACAGTGCACAGTTTGAACCAGCGTCTGTGACCCGTTGTGTTTGCAGCATTCTGCTGGCTCTGGCTGAATACAAACCCTTCCCATCCACCAGAAGAGGAGGTGGGAAGGGGCACAGAATGACTGAACCGCTCCCCCCTTTAGAACAGCCTGTGGATTTAACTACCTTGGGTTTCCCAACCATTGCACCCCCCTTTGTTGGCCACTGTTCTGCTACAGCAGCAGCCCTGCAATAGCGCAACACAGGGTGAATGGAGCCCTTAACTTGCATACTGATCAAGGGGGACTTTGGTGAATGAAAACTGGCGCTCAGGGGATTCAGCACAAGGGCAGCAGCAAGGAGAAACAGCTGGCAAGAGTGGACAGCGAGGATCATGGGATTCCCCGTTCCCCCAGGAAATGGACCCACTCCGGGTGGGCAGTGTCCAGCTTTTAACGGCACCCGCTGCACGGCTGTTAGCTCAGGCAAATCTCCTGGCATTTCTTCTCAAAAGCAGGCCCCCAGTACAGCAGCAAGGGTGAGGCTGAGCTGCAGCAACCATTCTGCTTGACGTACGTGTTAATCTGAGCAGTGACGTCCCTACTCAGAGCCGATTCCCATTCAGTATCGGTAACAAACGCTCCCAGGCATTTTTACACCACGAGAGAGAGCACGTTATCCCCAGTGGGGCTCAGCTCAGTCCTGCTAACACCCCCCCACTCCCAACACAGGGGTTCAATGAAAAATCACCTTCCCACCCTCACACTCACCCTGTGGGGCTCTCCCTGGCATTGGGAGATCTGGGCCTTTAGCCCTGCAACCAGATAGGGCTCTCCTCTTTATACACTGGGTCTGGCTTCTTCTGTCCCAGACTGTCCTCCCCAGTGTGGGGTGGGTGGGGAATGAGGGGATTCTTGCTACTGTCTGATGTGCCCCCCCACCCCCATCTCAGAGGGACGCTCCTGTTTGATGTGCACTCAAGCTGTTTCCTGGCTGGGGAGATGCCCTCTCCCTAGCTGAAGTTTCCTTTGAAAGGAGAGAGACGCAGCTGGGCCGTGGACACCCGAGGTGTCGACATGTGGAACTCAACACCTCCCAGAGCACTAGGAGTGCTTCCAGGAGAGCTCCTGGATACCCCTACAGTAAACAAGTCCCCAGTGGCTGAGTGACAAGAGGCCTCTGTTTTCCAGGGGAGCTGCCCAGGTTGTCACTGATCCTGCTGTGGCCTAGATGCACTTAATGCCACCCTTCCAAAGGAGAAGGGGACTACAAAAAAATAGCCCTGATTTAGGCAGAGCCCCTCTGGGGGATCTATATGCAACAGGGACATAGTTCCCATGCGGGCCTGTAACTCCCCTCTGCCATAAGGCCTACACCTGGCCAGGCAGTGGGGTTCTGGTACTTCTGCTAATCAGGGTTATTTCACTGTTTGCCTTCTCCTTCTCCCTATTTGTTCCAGCCACCCCCTATCATCTCATCCTATGCACAGACTGTTCACTGCTCTTTGCAGCAAGGACTGACTTTTTATTATACGGCATGTACAGCTGGTTGGAAGTTATTCATCAGAAAATGCCATCTCATCAAAACCAAATCTGTTTAATTTTGGAAATTTGGGGGGTGGGGGAGAGGAGTCCTGCTTTGACATTTGCCAAACTAAAAACCTTCATTTTTCCAGTTGAAGCAACTTTTCTTTTCAAAATTTAAGTTAGTCAATAGTTCTAAAATGTTTTTAAAAGATCAAACTCAAAATGAAAAATTTAAAAATGATCAAAACCAAAACCTTGCAATTGAACTGATCCCCAAAAAAGGTTGGATGTTTGGTTGGTAAAAATATTCAAGATTTCTACTTATCCTGATTCAGCCTGGGAAACATGTTCAGAGTCTTTAAAACTCTCATGAGAGAGGAAAACCAATCCCACCCAGCTCTATCTGTAGGAGCGCACAGTGCTTAGCACACTATGCCTCTGAAGATTTCTGATCATAGACAGCTCTTTAATGTAGCAGACAAAGGCATAACAAGATCGAATTGCTGGCCACTGAAGCTACACAAATTTGGACTAGAAAGTAGGCACAGTTTTTTTTCCGCAGGGAAGGTAATTAACACTGGAACAACTTACCTACGGATGTGGTGGACTCTCCATCACTGGAAGCCTTTACATCAAGACAGGCTGCCTTTCTAGAAGAAATGCTCTAGCTCAACCAGATGCTATGGGTTTGATGAAGGAATCACGGGTGAAATTCTAAAGCCTGCATTACTCTGGAAATCAGGCAAGATGATCACAATGGTCCCCGTAGGTGCTTCTGACACACAAATAATAAATGCTAAGAACAATAAGTAGTAACGTACACAAGCTCAATATCTGACAAAACAACAGACTGGCAGAGTCTGGATCTGCATCCATGTCTCCTCAAAGTTTGAGTCCTTGGGCATTGATTCAGGCCCATTGCTACTGAATGGATTTTGATGCTGTTTGAATCAAAGGGACTGGATGGCTCAAGGGTTTGGATAGCTCTAGATTAATTATTTGAATCCAGCCCAAGTTGGTAGCATCCAGAAAGTCTTACTAGGAGATTACAGCTGCCGAGTGGGATGAATTCAGTGATCTCAGTTCAGTCTGTAATGGACAAAGACAGATATTAAAAAACAAACAACCCATCCTCACAAACTAGGACACAGCTGGCGATCTCAGCAAACCGGCCCAAGCGCTAGACAGGCCATGCATATTGAAATGGTCTCTTGGGTTGTCTCCAGGTTTCTTTGGGGTCATTAAGAAAAGTCATCAGTGAGTGTAGGAGAGGGGAGGGACAATTCTTGTCACACTCCCCAGAATAGATACCAGCCCCCAGACTGGCAACATCTACCCTGGGGAATGAGATGGGGTCAGACATTGAGTCAGAACATCACCCCCAACGTGTGACACACACTCACCCCATCTGTGCTCCTCTTCCCGGCACGGGCCCCAGGCAGAGCACAGGCCTCGGTGCAGCTTGGTCTGTCGCCTTCAGTCAGGGCACGTTTCACAACTCTACCTAGAACGAAGATCCTCATGGAGTTATTAACCCCCCTCCGCCTTTGGGATGGGAGCAAAGTGCAAAAGTGCAGGCCCCTGCTGTTGGGGTGGCGAGGGGGCATTGTTTGAAGTTCCGGATAATAAAATCTGCACCTGCCTGGGCTGGGTTCCCTTCCAGAGGCCCAGTCCTGCAATCCCTATGTAAGCAAAGTGAATGGGCATTAAGCAGGACTGCAGAGTTGGGCTCTTTGTGCCGCCTGCCCATGCTCCTGTATCCACATTTCTTCCCTTCACCCCCTGCCAGGCAGCAGGCAGTGGGGAGCAAACTTCCAACGTCAAACCTCAGTCCTTCCTGTGGAAAAAAAGAGTCTGTGTTCCTGGAATTGAAGCCTGTGTCGTAACATACCGCACAAGGGGGCCACGTTAAGGACATATAGGAAACCTTAACTCTGGCATTTCCAAACTTTGGAACACTGGATTTTGCATTATTCTTTTCACCCAGGTTTTCGGGTGGAGTATCTCAGAGGCTTCTCCCACACATAGACACACACCAATTTGCTCAGAGCACGATGACAAAGAGGAGCATTTCTCCCCCAGGCCTGGACCATGATGTTTGAATCCCTATCTGAATCTGACCCTCCTCTCAGAACCAGGATTTCAGCCCAGGCCACTCACTAGTCACTAGCATTTAAAGCTCCCAGCTCTTCATCCAGAGTGAGAAATAGCCCCCAAAGCATGGCCATTGCCATCAAGGTGGCTTTTTAGTTCAGATCAACAAATGCCGACAGCCCAGATATGAAGCCTCCACCAGAGAGAGAGCAAGAGAGCAGTGACTCCCTTTGCACCTGAGCTGAAATACAAAATGGCAGCTACCCTGCCAGCTGCTAGAGAGATTCCCCAGCATTTAGAGGTACTGTGCACAGCCAACAGAATGACATCTTTTGCATGCTCTGTGCAAAGGGGGAACTGAAGATTAATGAAGGGTGAGTTTGACAAATGGGGACAGAAGGAGCAAACGGGTTCATCAGCTTTTCGCCTATGAAGGGCTGTCTTCAAAGCTGGATTTTTGGTTGCAAGGGTAATGAATTTGAAGGTCTCTAGCTTGCTAGCCATCTCGGTTCAGGAGATGCCCAGGGCTGCAATAACAGGGTATGTTTTAGGTAAGAATTGAGGAACACTGGCAG
Source organism: Chelonoidis abingdonii (assembly GCF_003597395.2). Lineage (NCBI taxonomy): Eukaryota > Metazoa > Chordata > Testudines > Testudinidae > Chelonoidis > Chelonoidis abingdonii. Next base: position 17,672,242 of record NC_133790.1, read on the forward strand.
AACTTATGGGGGCAGGGACAGAAGGCCGCAGCTGCAGTGATGCCGGGAAGGAGGGAAGTCCATTAGCAGGGCTGGGAGTGGGAGGGGAGATCGGAATAGTGCGGTTGAAGTGCACTGGCAGACCTGTTTGGAGGGTCTAGGACTGGAACAGCAGGAGGGCTGTTGCAGGTCAGGAGAAGCATGCAAAGCTGCGTGGACATTAGGCCAGATTTTAATCAGGGCTGTCAGCATCTCACTGAAATGCTTGGGTTTTAAAAAAACTATATAACTGTACTAATGCCCCGATCCCTCTGACTGTCATATTATCTCATGCATCAGTGGAATGTAAAGATTTTGTAATTTATCTCCTCTCTCGTGCACGCTGCAGGAATCCAGACAGCTGATAAAATATAAAGATTATCATGAGAAAGATACAAACCGGCCTAAGGAAGTGCCCTCATTTCACTGGCGGGTTCATACAAAGGGATCATGACACGGCACATAAGGGGGCCATTGTCTTTGGAATAAAATCTCCATTTCAGCTTTCTTCTCTGGCCATGATCAATAGGAGGAAATTAAAGTCCCATCCTGGGAAAAAAATTAGTTTGCTAGCACAGTGTTGAAAGATCAGGTAATAGAGAAGCAGAGCTACTACTGGGTTGCTGGCGCCATCTCTTGAATAGTGCAAGGAGCTGCACATCTAAAGCCTCTGACTAACCCAGCTCACCCTGCCAAAGTTCAAATGGACAGCACAGCACGGCAAACAAGCCCAGCGCACCGCACAGAAGGGAGCTAAGGACAGGCACCGTCCCAGGAGGCTGGGGTAATTTCTTTCAAGCAAACAGCAGGGGGGGGCCAAATTTCACCCTCGATGTAAATCCTTGGGCTTCAGTGCAATCCCACCAGAGATGAATGGAACCCCTTGCCTTTAGCTTTTGCCCCCAATACTGCAGCCTGATGGAGCTAAGACCCAGCAACCAAAGTGAGAGCAAGCCCAACATGCGTGGGACAGGGGGACGTGTGGGCTGCAACATGCAAAGTGATGCCTAGTGCAAGCTCTGGTGGGTGCTGCGGGCCAAGTGAGCAGCCTGGCTCAGTCCCCCACCTCTCCGGATGGAAATGAGAACAGAAGAGCCACTCTGGCCACGTCTACACTATGGGATAATATCAAATTAGCTAAAATCGGTTTTATAAAACTGATATTATAAATTCAATTTCATGCGGCCACACTAGGCACAGTAATTCGGC
>NC_133790.1:17675354-17788240 GCF_003597395.2 Chelonoidis abingdonii
GAATTTAGCGCTACTCCTCTCGTCGGGGTGGAGTACAGAAATCAATTTAAAGAGCCCTTTATATCGATATAAAGGGCGTTGTAGCGTGGACGGGTACAGCGTTCAATCGATTTAACGCTCTTTAAATTGATTTAAACGCATAGTGTAGACCAGGCCTCTGAAATGAGCAAGGCCAGCCTGCCTGGCTCCTTAGTTAAACTGTTGTTTGAACAGTGTCAGACGAGGAGCCTGTTGCCTCTAGTAGGTGTGAACACAGCATCTCCGTGCTTGGCTGCTAGTCATTTCAGTGCTTGGGTCCCCTCAGAACCGCCAGGAAGATGCAGGGTTGGACCCAGAAAGCCAGTCTGGATTGTTGCCATTGACTTTACCCAGCACTGATCCTGCAGAGTCCTATTGCATCCATCCTTTATCGGCTTGATAATCAAACAGGGCCAATTTTAATGACATCTGTTTCCTCTCTGCAGGCTTGGTCCTTTGGCTTGGCCATGAAGGTGGCAGAATATCTCAGGCTCAGGTGATCTCTTCTGTTGTGGCACCAGATGGACAGAGAGCCGGCCTCCAACAGAAAGCAGGGATTCTTGGGGCTATGGAAAGGGGTCACAGGACTCTCAGCTGTGAAATGAGATGGTCGGAGGCCTTAGCACTAGGTTAGTTTCAAGGAGGTCTGTGCTTCCCCGGCAGGCCTCCACAAGTGCCAGGGGAAAAGGCCTTGCAATTTGTTCAGCAGCTGCCATGAGGCAGATTTAAGGCCTTTGAAATCCAGCCAGAATCAACACATACATAGAGAACTAGCAGCTTGGCTGAATTCAGCTCCATGTCTATATAGAACGAATGGAGAGGAGTCCTGGTGCTGGCTCAGTTTGTTCAGCGCTCAGAGATACTTAGAGACAAGGGGCTATATATTTTTGTAGTCAGAAAAAAACCTTCCATGAAGCAAGTAAGTTTCAAGAGTTGGTGTCAATGCGTCTGCCCATATCCGCCTGGCTAGCTGTCAGGCCCCTTCTGTGTCCACACCAAGCTCTATCTGTTTCCATGAGCCCGCTCACCAGTGCCCTAGGTAAGAGGAGGATCCAGGAGCTTTGGCTCTCTGCTGCCCTCTGCTGAGCACAGATTATATTTCAAGTAGGGAAAAAACTACTTTTTGAAACACGATTATTGTTTATTCAAGAATCAGGGCCCCACTACAACGGCAAGTTGGTGCTTATAGAGCACGGTACAGTTGTTAAAGAGTGTGACAGAAATAACCCGATACGATGGATGGAATCACTGCTGTACAATGCCAAGTACTAGTTGTCTGCCAATGGCATTCTAGGAACTTCTGCTTCATAACCCTGCATTTTACTTTTCTTCCATTTACAAATAAATATATAAGCACATTCCATTGTCAGTGTTCCAACTAAACCCATGTATATAGCTGAGCAGCCTCAGGTCATACAAAAGATAAAGGGAAGAAAAATTGGCTCCCAGTGTGTTTATGTAATTTGGCTAATACGAGTTTAAATCTGTGATGTCCTTTAACAGAGGCTGGATCCTGCCTTTGCAGGGATTGTAGGGCCGGATCCTCAAAGATATTTAGGAGCCTAACTTTCATTGAAGTCAATGTGAGTTAGGCTCTCTCTCTCTCTATATATATATATACACACACACACACACACCCCACCTGCGATACACGCAAACCTTAACACTGCAACATGATGCATTCCAGCAGAGTTATGGCAGATAATGTAACCGGTTTCTGGAAATGATTAGAATAAAAGTAGTTCTGAGCCATGTACAGCTGGGCTCAGAGCCCCCAAGGATCCTGGTGTTGCAGGTGCAGACAGAAAGTGGGACCAGGCAACGATTTCAAGCCATGCTAAAACATTTCTCAAATAGCTCTGCTGTGACAAAGAGAATACCTTATGGTGTGGGCTAAAGGCTTTGTTTTTCCTGGCACTCACGTAGGATGCCCTGCATAGCTCACTCATGACTTTGCTGTTCACAAGCAATGCGGCAAGCCCAATCTTAGGCCAACAAAGCCATTACACTACAACAGTGGTTTTCAACCTGTTTTCATTTGTGGACCCCTAAAAATTTTGACTGGAGGTGTGGACCCCTTTGGAAACCTTAGATATAGTCTGCAAACCCCCAGAGGGCCACAGACCAGAGGTTGAACACCACTTCACTACATTAATAATATCTGACCTGTACATAGTGCTTTTCATCAGTCGATCTCCAAGCACTTTACAGAGGAGCTCAGTATTGGTATCTCCATTTTACAGATGGGGAAATCGAGGCACAGGGCCAGCAGGGGCACAGATGAGAGCATAAATAGGATGCAGGTGGCTCATCTGCAGATCAGAATGGTTTGAAATCATATCCACAGGCCTCTCAGAGCCAGTCCTATGGTCAGTGGGGCTGTAATGGTGTGTCTACATTGCAGCTGGAGGGGTGCTTCTGGAGTGGGTAGACACACTCATTAGCTCTGCTGGAGCTAGTGCACTAAAAATAGCAGTGTGGCTATAGCAGCCCAGATGGTGGCTCAGGCTAGCCACCCCAGAACAAGATGGTGGCTCAGGCTAGCCACCCCAGAACACCCACGGATACAGACTTGGCCAAGCAGCCCGAGCTGCCACCTGCGCTGCCACAGCCAGATTGCTATTTTTAGCGTAATAGCTCAAGCAGAGCTAGCATGTGTCTGTCTCCACCCCATGCAGGGAAGGAGACTCCAGCTGCAGTGTGGACATCCCCTTAGCTGCTAGACAGAGAGGAGTATGTGGTGTGGGGAAGCATCAAGCCAGGAATTCCATCCTCTGCTCCACATACACTGTGTCCTGCTTCCAGCAAGGGAAAGAGGTCTGCTTCATGACTGGGCATTTCCATGGGATGCAGCAGGGCCCCCGTGTGGCCAACTGTTTTGCTTGTGTGTCTGGCCGACAGTTTCATGCCTAAATTTTGCGAGCTGGGTTTGGGAAGCTGCAGTCACATTGGGGTTAGGGTGATCAGCTAGCCAGTGTGAAAAATCAGGACGGGGATGGGGGGTAATAGACACCTATATAAGGCAAAGCCCCAAATACTGAGACTGTCCCTGTAAAAATCAAGAGATCTGGTCACCCTAACTGGGGTTTGGTTTCATGGGGTTTCTAAACCCAGCCAGCCCCCATGTTCAGTGACAGATGTCAGAGGCTGGAGAGAAAGAGCGACTCAGGAGCACTGTGAACCGCTGGCTGGGGGGTGTTTATCAAGCAGACCCAACTGTCTGGCCATTATGGGTGCAGGTGTTTATCCTCTTATGGCCTTGACACTGGGAACTGATTTGCAAAGGAGCTCTGACCACTTGCCTATGCCTCTTTTCACAGCCTTCCTGCTTCCCAAGCCCTAACCACCAGCCTTCCCTCTCCCAGGTCACCAAACGGCCCAGGCTAAATCCCTCCCACCAGACTGAAGGCCCATTCTCATCATGCCAGCCCCGGACACACACCAAATGAGCCACAGAACCCAGCAGGAAAGTCCCCGCAATGGGAAGCCAGGAAGCGCAGGCTCTAGATTTATATATTAGATGTGCTGTCACGGCCTAAACATTCTGCGCTCAGCACAATTCATCATCATGTCACTAGGGCTGGTTACACTCGTCACAGGAGCAAAAGATGCCAAGAAGGTTTTTTACCGTGAATGTGCCAAGTCTTAACAACGCAGAGAGGGGACCCCTCCTGCCTCCCCAGAGAACTGAAACCTAAGTCAGCAGTTGCCCTCTCTCTACCTGGGCATGCTAAGCCCACAAGCTTTCCTGGCACACCAGGGCAGTGCTGACAGGCAGGCAGCCGAGCAAGCGACCATAGGTCGGGATCATGCCTTCGAAGTCACACGGCTGCTTCCTGGCCAGCCTGTGCCAGTGAGTGACCCTGTGCCTGCTGCCCTATTTGTCTGTGTTCGGATGGATCAGTGACATTCTGAGGTTCCAGTGAGCCCCTTCAAGTTAGCTCGTTGGTGCCTTGCAAAGTGAGGAAAAGGAAAAGTCTCCAGCTGACAAGGTTTTGTTCATTTTGCTGCATTATAACGCACTTTGCGCTGGTGTTAGGGGAAGAGGGAGTCTCTGTATATTTACCATGGGTCTGCAGCGCACAGACCAGGCTCCTGCCAGCAGGGCACAATAGGAGGGAGACAACTAACAAAAATTAACCAGCCTTAAGAAAAATGCAGGGAAGGTTAAAGAGAAGGAAAGAAAGCAGAAGAGAACGGGCTGCCTGCTCCTGTTCCCTGGGTCTTAGGCAGCCTGGTTCCGCCAGGTTAGACTGAAGCGGGGGCGGGGTGGAATAAGGACTTTCTTCCATGGCAAATTTCACCTTTTCATCAACAAAATCCAAATCCAAATATTTTGATTTGGAAATGCTGCCCTGGTGCCTCACAGGAGTTGTAGTTTGGGTGCCTCTTGCTCCAAATAAGGTTGGGCTCCCTGGTCAGACTACATCTCCCGTGATGCCCTATGTGTCCTCATGGTGGAGCAAGGCTGTTGTGTCATAGAAGTTGGGGTTCATGGGATGCAACCTGAGAGGTACGGAGCGTGAGCCATAGAGGAGAATGGGGTCATGAGGAATATGAGGTGCTATGGTGGAATATCCAAATCGGGTATCAACCTTAGCATTGAAAGCAGGCACTTTTCATGCAGAATGCCGTTTAGTTAAAAATCCAATTCCTATTAAAACACAGTGCTATCCTTTTTGAGCCAAGTGGCTAACCAAAAATTTGAGGGCTAGTAGGTTGTTCCAGTTAGCGGAGGAACTGGTCGAGTATTTCTTGGGTGCAGTTTTTTTTATTTCCAAAGAATGTACAAAGTCCTGTGCCTCTGAACACAAAAGAAATCAAAGGGCAGGAAGCAGCGTCTTTTGCTCACAGCACCAGGGGCACGCTTTTCAGCCTGCATCTTCACCCCAAATATCTCTCCCCAGGCTTCGTCTAGGGTCAGAGTCCATGCGTTCAGCTATTCCTTCAGACTGTCTGTGGCTCGCTGGTCCGCTGAGTTCAGCCTTTTTCTCCCTCTCATCCAAAACAATATTCAACAAAGCTCTTCCACCCAGACAGTCCAAAACCCCTGGGCGGGCCCACGTTACGCTTTGGCTTTAGGTTAGGGCTTGTGATTAATTTAGCCCTACACTATGTTAACTGAAGGGCACATTCACACAAGTTTTTTTAATGCGACCAATAACAAGGTTTCGCCTAGCTCAAAAAAAAAAAAACAGTTCTGAGGGAAATTTTTCGACCAGTCCTTTTCCTGGGTTCATTTCGCTTTTCTCTCCCTGTGTGTTGAACAAAGCAGTCTAGCGGCACGTCTTAGTGCCACCATCTGTGAAACAACTACAAACTTACACACTTGTGAGCATGCGCCTTACTCCTTGGGGGTGGGAGAATTACTTAGAGCTAATCAAACTATTATTTCAAGTACAATTCATCATGAATTTAGCCCCTTCCTTGGCTGGAGACCCATTCACAATCTGACCTCAGTTGCCGAGAATGTCTTTGTTACAATATTCTTCAAATAATTTCCCTTACTAATAGCTCTGTGATTTAACGTCTCGCTGTCCCTAGTTGTGTTGCCGCTCTCTGACTGGCTGCCTGAAGCTAGTTAAAACAGGAGAACAGATAATAAAATTCCAGTTTGAATTTTCAGGCAAACACTTGCAATAAAATGAGGGGAAATGTTGGGATTTGCAAACCTTTGGCTGAATCTCACTGAGCCCATCCAGATACAATAGAAAACCCCCTACGGGCCAGCAAACAGAATCCAGGCCTATTCTTCACTAACCTAGCTGTGACTCTCCCTCTTTGACTAGTTGGCCTCACCCTAGAATTCACGTATGTAAAGATTCAGGCTGACCACAAGCCTCCCCCACTTCCACATCTCTCCCTGCCCCTGGCACTCTGGGTTGGGTGAAGTCTGGATGGGTGAGACCCGCTTTCACCAGCATGAAGCAGCTGCGTTCAGTCTCTGGAGCATTTGCTGCCATCTAGCTGCCCAAGGCAGCATCACACCAGGCTCCCCGGAGACCGTCCACCCTTGTTCAGCGCAGGCTTCATACAGGTCATGTGCAGCCACAGCTGTTGGGGGGAATTAAAGAAAAGGTGGAAACCACCAGCCAGAATGAAGTGGAAAACAGGACTCCTCTGCCTCCTTCCCCCAATCCTGAGGCACTGGCACAGCTAGGAACAGCACCTCAGATTCCTGCCTCCCAGCCCTGTACTCTCACCACTTCCCCTGTGCCCGCTGTTATTTCCTGTTCCACCCTTCTCCACAGCCTCTCTGCTGCCTGCTTTGGGCCAGGGCCCATCTGAGACACCACGACAGGGTGTTCTGGTGGCAGGACTGCTCTGCAGTGACATGCAGCTGCCTCCAGGGTATCCCAGAGCCTGTAACCTTCTCTCCTTTACTCACGACCTCCTATTTTTATTGGCTTCCCAGGCCGTCTGCATTGGGGAAGCATGAAATACAAATGATGGGGGTGGAGGAGCAGGCGGCACTGAGGAGAGAACCCACTCTGGCTAATGTTGATTCTGCAGTGAGAGCATCTCACTCACCAGCCCGCGCCGCGTGGCTCTGTGCTTTCCTGAGGTGTGGCCGGCGGCCCCAGGCAGGCCTGCCTTTCACAAGAGCTGCATTGTGCCGGGTTGAGTTTTACCCTGGCAGGCTGAATGCAGGAGCCAACAGGCCCATCACTGTTCGGGACCGAGCAGCACTTGGTAATGTCTGTCAAGAAGGGCGGAGGAGTGGGGTGGCATTTCCACAGTTAACTCAGTTTTGAATGGATCCAAGGGCTTGAGAGAGACAGCGTGACCTCCGCTCACTGCTGACAGCAGGCATGACAGTGGCTTGGCCCGAGATGACAATGTTACACCCCTTCTCCAGCACCCCAGTTTGGTAGGCTTTTAAAAACCTCAGCTGAGTAAGGGAGAGGGACATTCTCTGTTCACCCATCAAACGGGACACAGGCCACAGCAAAGCTACCCCCACCCTGTGCTCAATGCCAAGGTGCCTCCGGTGTGCTGGATGGACCATTTCTAGGCTGGAGAGCTGCCAAGGCCCAGTCAGTCCCTGGCCGCTCTGCTGACACAGCCAGCAAGGGGTTTGCAATTTATATATGCATATTACCACCCTGCGACCCAGCCACTCCCCATACCCCTCCCCAACAACCAATCAGCCTATACTTACAAATAAAACTATCCCCCCGCACCCAAGAAACCCTTCCTAGTAGTGAGAACTGGGGCCTAGCAGGCCCATGCCACTTGGGATCTGAACTCTGGGAGAGTGGGTGAAAATGTATCAAGTGTCACAATGATCCATAGCAATAAACACTGGTGGGGAAAGGAGTGAAAGGGAGACAGACAGACAGACTTAGTCCAAACTAAAAGGCCTCCTGACCTAATTCCAAGACTGGGTTAAGATGATGCCTGGTAAATGAGATGTGTGGGCCCAGAAAGCAATAAACCAAACCTGGTGCATTGAGAATTAGGACTATTGATGGACAAAATAATGAAGGGGTGGGATCCGACACCCATCCCGTCCTTTTGGGGTCCTAAAGAAAAGTAACTTGGGGAAGAAACTTGGCAAAGGTGGACACTGGCTGACTGAGAGACAGGAGAATGGGAAGGAGCGAGCTTCACCATCATAGCTGAGACCCTCCCTGTCTCCTGGGACCTCCCATTGTAACCCCACTGGGCCTGCATCATCCTAATCTCGTGAGCTGTCCTGAGAAACTGGGCCAGAGAGATGGGCCACCAGATGACACCACCACCTCCACCAGCTCCAGCTGAATCCCAGCCACCACCAGGGCTGTAAGACTTTGTTGCTTCACCTCCACTTCGTGTGTCTTTGTCCTACCCTACCTGATTTCTTCTCTTTCCCAGCCCTCTCCTTTTGCCTTCTGTCCAGTAAAAGTGTCTGGCCTTGCCAGCCCAAGGCTAAAGTTTATAACACCGCTGTAAGCCTGTAAACACAAAAGGGCACCTAAATCCCATGCCCCAATTAGACCAACCCTGTTACAAGTTTACCTGGCCTCAGAGTGGTTAAGAAGACCGTGTGCTGGGCCTAGGGTGAACAGATGTCCCGTTTTTATAGGGACAGTCCCGATTTTTGGGTCTTTTTCTTATATAGACTCCTATTACCTCCCACCCCCGTCCCGATTTTTCACACTTGCTGTCTGGTCACCCTAGCTGGGCCTGGTTTTTTTTTTCCAGCAGGGAGGTTGCAAGTGAGAGTCAGCACCAGAGACAGAAGTTGCATTGGCTGTCTTTGCTGTTGTCTTCTTTCCCTGTTTTTGTCTTGTTCTGTCTTTTAGGAAACAGGCCAGGACTTTAACTACAACAACTGCAGCCTCTCCCACCGACCTTTTCTCTTCTCCCTCCCCACAAGGGCAGTTACTGTTTTATATCTTTAACACCAGCTACAAGTCCCTGAAACAGGAGGGGTTCCTTTGAAAGGCTCTCCAGCTCCAGGGAAAGAGAACAAGGCACACTGGTCAAATGAAAGCCTTATGTAATACTTTACATTTCAAATGCTTTCACTGTCTTTCTTTCTGTTCTGTGTCTTAAAAAGACTGAAGATGTAAAAATGTTTTTTGTTTTGTTTTGTTTTTTGTTCTGTTTTGGCCACTGGCCTAGACAGGTTGAGGTCTTTGTAAACTAAACCCCAAAGCTTGTTTAACGTTGGACAGTGACATGTTCATGTTCACATCTTTTACTCTTTAGGCCCATTTCTTCCATCCAAATGAATACAACACTCCTCCTATGCACTCAGCCCTCTCCCAGGGCCTAATCCAGGGACCACTGGAAACCACAGGTTCTTCCCACTGACTGCCAAGTGGGTTTGGGATCAGCCCCCTGCCCCCAAAAGGCCCAAGACTTTAGTGTGTGCCCTGACGGCCCAGCTGGTGGATTGAGTCAGCAGGAAAAACCACGGACGGCCCAAGGGGCCCATCCCAAGGGATGATGTTTGTAACTAGAAAGCAAATGATGCAGATCTAAGCAGAAAAAGCAATGACTGCACTCCCCAGCTTGGGATCCAGCCCAGGTCTAGGATGCCCCTGAAAGTGGAGCCCAACCATCCCCAGAATCACTCTGCCATCCAGCCTCCAAAACAATGTACAGGCCTTGCCCTCAGTGCCTCTTTAAAGGGAGTAGGAGCAGTGAGCTGAGGTTAACCAGTGCCCTCAGCCCCAGTCAGAGGGGTCCCTTGTGATGAGAACCAGTGACCTAAGCCTCCACTGTCCCAGTACCAATCTCCTGAGTTATTACGGGCCTGCAGGGCCACTGCTTCATCTTAAATGCTTGTTCCATCTTGCCAGTTCACCTACCTACCTTCTTCGCCCTTCTCCTGGCAAATTGCCAGGCACTCAGACACAGGCCTTGGCGTAAATAAAAACCAGAAACAACCCAAATAGTCCATGTAAAACCTGAATGCAAAGAAAGTCCACATTAAGAACCAGCAGTGCAGAGCCCGGGATGAATCTTTTCTCCCCAATTCCATTTCCAAGGAACACCCTTTTTAAAACAAAGTCCCACCCCAGACGCTTTCCTGGGTGTTTCCCCTGCTTGCATGGTTTGCAAGGAGTTTAAAGCAGATACATGTTTCAGCCTGGGAAGAAACATCTGCATCATCATCATTTTAATATGGTTTTGTTACAGAAATGAAAGGACTGTTATAAATAGCTAAAGCTGCATTATGTATTTCTTGCCATCTCAGTAGCCCCTAGAGGCCCCCACTCCGCTGGGCAGCGTACAAACACATAGGAAGATGCAATCGCTGCCCTAAAGGAGCGAGGATTTCAGAAGCACTCGGCATTGACCTAACTGGGCTCCCGCCTTCATTTAGTGGGAACAGAATTGAGGCAACACTGTGGGCTTTTGAACAGCCCCACCCGAAACAGACAAGGCAAAGCGTGGCCAGCAGGGAGGAGCATTAGCCTGATTTTACTGTGGCACAGTGAGACTGACTGCCTTGCCGATTGTGACACAGGAAATCAGAGGCAGAGATGGGAAATCGAACCCATCTCTCCTGTGGCCTACTCCAGTTACTTAACCACAGGGCCAGCCTGCCGTATTTGTCCCACATTGTAACAAACCAGCAGGATCAGGGACTTTCTAACCTCCGCCCCAAGTGTTTTAGCGTGTGGGCTCAGCCAGTGGAGCCCTGGGACCAAAGGAGCATGAAGCATATAGCAGCAGAGTTAGCTCAGACTGCCCTGGCCCTTGCCAGCTTTAAGTTAGTTCCTTCTGGTTCTTGGTGTACGTGATTCTGCACAGAGAATCACAGTCTCTGAAGAGACCAGACCAGTAACAGTTTTCACTTCAGCAAAGCAACCAAGTCTGCACAGGTTTGCTAAAAGATCAGTTTGTCCCAATCCTGTTTTGATCCCTTTGGAAGACTGCAGAATTTTAACATCCCAAGATTAGCTGCACTGCAACAGAAGAATAGGCCAAGCCCATGTCTTGCTTTAGACAGTGGCCTGTTCCTGATGCTTCAGAGAACAGCTGGCTCTCAGCGTAATGCACCAGATGGCCCGTGCAACACTACAATCCCAGGAGGAAGGATGTCCTTCCTGGCCCCACTGATCAGCTTACACCCTGAAGCATGAGGAGTGAAAGCCCTGGTGACGTTAATCAATGCCATAGCCATTCTCTGAAAGGGGAGCCCATGTATCTACGTGCTGGTGTATCTCCTTGGTGGTCTGCCTGGCTACATTGGCGATCTTCTTGAATCTATGCAGGAACAAGATAATGAAGAGGAGCAGGACAGCCTGGAGGAGGATGAAGAGGAAGAGGCAGATCTGGGAGAAGAGCGCGATGCTGCAGTACCAGTACTGGCAGGTGGAGATGAGCTCATCCTCCGACATGTACGCGATGATCCTGCCCCGCAGGTGTTCTGGGGAGGCACACACCACATTCCTATACAGGGTCCGATTCTGCTGCCACTGGAGCCACGAGCGCAGGTAGAGGATGTTGCAGTCGCATTCCCAGGGATTCCCCCACAGATAGGCCACTTGGAGGCTCTGCAGGTTGTCCAGGAGCCCACTGGGGATGCTGGTGAGCTGGTTGTTGTTGAGGTAGATCATCTGAGTTGAGGGGCTGAAGGACACAGGGAGGCTGCTTTCGGTCAGCTCCTTCGACATGCAGTTGACGATGTTGGTGCTGCACTGGCAGGACGCAGGGCACGTGGGCATCACAAGGGGCAGAAAGCCCAGCAGGGAAAGGAAGAGGATCCAGCAGCTCATCTTCAGCTCTGAAACACACACACAGCCACTTCTGACTCTGAACCCCTTGGGACATTGTGCACAAACCTTAGGCACTCAGCACATGGAGAGCAGCCAGACACCTGACACTGTCAAACTGAACAGAACAAACCCAGGGCTTTTCTTTCCTTTGAGGATTTAAGTTTTGCATTGAATTTGGTACCCAGGAAGATGAGAGACCCCCAGCTCTGACAAGGGCATAATTTCAGCATGTATTGGGCAAGATCTCGCTCTCTCGTAATACTAGACAGGCGAATGCTCCTGCTATTTTAGCCCTGGGTTTGCGGAGGGCAGATGGTTTATGATATGACCAGACATCCACTAGAAACTGGCCCGAGGCCATCAAAGCTCATTTCCACTGGTGCCCAGGATGGTGAAGAGAAGCTGGTATTTGCATGATTGCATTCCTGCTGCACTATAATAGGTAAGGAAATTGAGCAGAAGCAGTCACACGTTAGCACGCAAAGCTACTCATGCAGTCACAGGTTCTGCATTACCTTTATAAGCAAGTTTTCATTAACAGCAGCTTCAGGTTATTACAGAGGCAGAAAGCTACAGAAGATTCAAAAAAGGATTAGACAGTGGCATGCCTAGAAACAGCCAATGCAGTTTCCACAGCTAGAATAAAAGTGACAGAGATGAGCAGTTCTCATGCATCAGGACATATAAAGATCAGGTGGGCTCAGGTAGAAATTCCCCACTCTGGGATTGTATTGCAGCAGTAGGGGGATAATAGGAGGGGACTACCCTTGTTCTGAAGGATCTAAGCATTGGTTACTGCTGCAGACAGGCTGTTGATAGAGACAAGCTGTTGGACTGTCCCAGTATTGCAATTCTTGCAAAAAATCCTAAGGGTTGGCATTGAGTGTGACTTGTACGGGGTGTAAGAAGCTAGAGGCTTGGTGCCCCTGGCCATAAAGCAATGCTGTACAGTGAAGTGGCTGAGGAAGAAGGCGATGTTAGCAAGAAGTGCAGGGTCTAGACTCACCTTTGCAGATTGCTGCCCTGCTGGCCTCTGGCACAAGGGAAGAGTGTTGTAAGAGGGCAAGCAGTGCAGGAGCATCTGCAAGCACACAGCTGAGCGCTCTGCTAGCTCCCCCCTTGGCTCTGCAAGATAAGGGGAAAGCTAGTCCCAGGACTCCTCCCTGCCACGGTCTCGCTGAAACAGCTGAGGTTTCACCAAGCAACTGTCCCAAGGGATGCAAGATGTGGTAAGGCCTTATGACGCTGGGTGAATGGCAGAGGGTCTTGGCCCAGAGGAAGGGGAGGGCAAAAGCATTTTGCTGTTATCTGTGAGCGGTCCAGCCCTGCCCTCTTCAAACTAGTGCCCTGTTTTACCCTGGCACCCTTTGGAAAGGTAGCCGTCCTCTTAGATTATAATGAGCCCAGAGTATTTGCTTTCTTTTCTGTATTGCTCTGCTCAGCAGCAACAAGAAAATATGCACGGCCCCTTGTGACATCCATGGGAGAGTCCTCCAAACCCCATCAGTCCCTGGGGAAGGGCCCATCCTTTCCCATACTCAGCTCCACTTTGTCTGCCTGGCTCTGTCTTGGCAATGGCAAATACCTCTCAGATTGTTCCCCCCTCCCCAGACTTCTGTTTAGCATGCAGCTCCCGCCCTCTCGAGCCTAGAAAAGACTTAGCAATGGCAACCAGGCAGGATCAGGAGGAGATCTTACTGGTCAGCTGAAAGGTTTGTAAGGAAGCTTGGGGAACCTAACATCAATCAGTGTCAGCTTCAGTATGACAACGCTCCAGGTAATTCCCATAATACTGTGTGTTACACCTTTCATCCTCAGGCCCTTTACAAACTACAGATGCACAAACCTACGAGTCACTTCACAGCTGCCTGCAGCTGTTTTAAGAGTGTGCAGCACTGGGACAGGAAGTGAAGGAGACAGGACAAGGAGTCTCAGTATGGGACAGGAAGTGTCTGGCTCCTGTAATCAGTTGATCCTGGGGGATGGGATCTTCACTGGTTCTGGACAGGTCTCCCTTTAGTGAATCTGTCTAGTACATGGGAACCACATATGTCGGGGCAGGAAGCGAAGGGGAATATTGTATCCAACTGAAGCTGCAGGTGGATTTAGGCAATTACTTAAGATTCAATTGGACCAGAAAAATTCAGCTTCACACAATTACCATTGTGAAAAGCACCAGAGGATCTTTCATGACTGTTAAATTGGTTTCACATCTCGTCAGAAGGAGTGTTCCTGGCAGCATGGTGTCCCCTAACATCCCGTTAGCACTATGTACAGTGTCAGTGCGCCTCGAAGGACCTTCATTAAAGCACTGACTCAATCCCAGACCTTCTGAGCAGCTGGTGACTTCTGATGAGGTGCTCTAGCTTTCAGCTGAGACCTGGCTCACTAGCTGAGTAGGGAGAGAGCAGAAGAGCCACTCTCCTGAAAACTGGCATTCTGTCACATGGCTGAAGCCTGGGAGAGTGCAATATTTGCACACACACAAAGGCAAGATCCAGGGGAAAGGAGAAAGCTGCAGGCTGACTTGGCTGGCCGGTGTCGGGAAAGATAACGCTCATGGGAACATCATGCTCTGGGCTTGTCTTGATAAGAGTCAGATGACTCAGCAGCTCTAAGCATGTGCAGCTCCCAGTTAGCAAAGGGGTTTACCACATCCTGCCATCGGAATTCGCAGCACTGGGAGCTGCTCCAGCCTGAGCAGCAGAGCCAAAGGGATAAAAATAGGCAGGCCAGTTGGGCACTCTTGGGATGCTGAGATCACATCCCCATCATAGGCGGCGAGTTATATGGACCCGTGGTGCCCAGGCTCCACCAATATTCTGGAACGTGGGCCTGGCTCCACCAATGTTTGGGCTTATATTTTACATACATTTTGATGAAAACAGTATCTCTGTTCACAATTGTCCACTGAGCATCAACTTGAAGGGCACACAACCTTATTTTCATAGGCGCAGGAACTAGAGGTGCAGGGAGTGCTGCAGCACCTCATTATACATGGGGTCCCAGCTGCCACCCGGGGCAGGGGGAGTGTACAGGGGTAGAATATATATTGGTTTATAAGGCAGGTGTGGGGGGCAGGACTTGGACCTGTTCTGGGCACCACCAAAAATTATACAAACTTGGTGCCCATGATCCTCATTGTATGCATTAAGGGTCAAAACCTGCCCCCGGTGTCCCCGTACAAGCCCTCTCGTGTAAACCCATTGGGCTAGATTCTCTCTGCACCCATTTACACAGGGGTGTAAAATGCTACCAGATCAGAACAGGAAGGATTGACACCCAGCTGCACTGGTGTCCAGGATGACCCACGGAACAGGGCCAGGGAAAATTGGGCCCATTGATTCAGTGGAGCTGTTGCTGAAGGCTGGACTGGGGATAAAAAGTCATCTCATACACTTTAAAACCTTTAGGTTTCTAATAAATCAGAGTGGCTCATTCTGGTGATTACAGTAGAGCAGAAGGCAGGCAGGGAATCCGGGCTCACAAACTATTCAGCGTTTGTCTTTCATTTGGGGGTTGCTTCAAGACCCAGGTAGATTGTTCCATAGACCAGAAAGGACCATTATCATCTGACCTCCTGCATAACCCAGGCCAGAGAATTTCATCCAGTGACTCCAGCATCCAGGGGCTGTAGAGTGCCATTTAAAGTGGGAGGGGGCACAGATTTGGCCCCCATGCCTGACCCTCTCCTCTCCCCTTCCCTCCCCCCCCCACCACCCCAGCATTCTGACCCCTCCAGCCCATGTTCCCCTCCGAATCTGAGTGAGTGGCATTGTGTCCTGGTGCACAGGATCACGGGACCACTCAGGTTTGACCCAGCCTATGCCTATGTTCAGCCTAATCTGATTGAATTAGAGAACTGGACAGAACACGCCCAGGGGAATTTTCCAGGCATCTTGCATTTCTGTCCCCATGCCTAACAAGTCCCCCTTCCGCAGACAGAAAACAAATCAGGAAAATGTCGTCTTTGTGGGTTTTTTCATGTATTTATTTCACTGACCAGTTCAGGTAGTAAACATTATTAATAAACAATAATAGCCATCATCATCATTTTAATAAAATGGATACGTTTCCAAAGGGTTTGTTTCTCTTCGTTCACAATGACAAAGTACTCGACAGTAATGTACAAAAAAACCCAACCAAACTGACAACGGGGAAAGGAAGTGCCTAGGAACAGAGCGAAGGGATGCGCAAATCACATGGGCACGAGCAAGCCAGGGTTACCAGGGTGGCTGTGTGTGCAATGAGGGAGCGGGGAAAGCCATCGCACAGCGTGAAGAATGGAATTCCCCCCCAAAGGAACAGGATGCAGGAAAAGGCATGCGGGTGGTCAGCAAGTGCTGGCAGAGCCAGGACCAGTGCAGCAATGGCACACAAACGGGTTCATCCCACAACCACCTCCCCAATCAGGCACACGGTTTGAGACGTGGTACCCACAACCCCCAGCGCAGTGACATCTCATGAGAAGTCAGTGGAGCCGGACTGAGCTCCTGGAGTCGCTAAGAAGTACAAAAAATGGGCAAAGGTTTAGGATGCATGAGTGTGTGTAGGGGGGTGTGTTAGGGGGAAGGAGCAATCTAGCCATACTCTCTACTTCCTTCGCTGCCAGAGGGGGCTCCAGCCATGCATACCCAGGAACGCCTCTACTAGTCACAGTGCAGCTCAATTCAATAGGGGGAGACTCCATGCTGAGAACATGCAGATAGAGGGCAGATCTCTACAGCATTCCAGGGGTCACCTCCATTTCCAACGTCTTTCTAGGCAGCCAACCCTCCTCCCAGCCTCCCAAGAGGAAGGAAACCTGCTGTGTCTTCTTTGCTGATGGGTCTCTGTGGTCCTACTTCACCTCTGGAGAAGTTGTAATTCCAGCTGCCTTGGCAGAAGGTGCTTCTCTCTCTCTCTCTCTCTCTCCGACTCCACGCTACCCCTGCCCATGGCTGAGGCGTTCAGCTCTGTGTGGAATGAGTCTGGGAAACTTTACCTGATTCAGCAGAAATTTGCACGGAGTTGATGGAGATGTCCTCACCAGTAATGGGGGCAGATCACTTAGTCAGCAATTCTGGCTGCATGTGCCCTGTCCTGCCAAATGCCTCAGACCCACAGCCCTGCCCTGTGTCAATGCTTTGCTTGTGAACTCAGACACCAGTACAGCTGCAGGCTGCACTCAACCAAGCTGTCACCTAATGCTAAAGGGAAGATGATCTCCTCTACCTCTTCTTGGGGCAAAACATGCTGGACACAGAGGCTCCCTTAGCTGGTTTGGAAATGTTACCACCTTACCGGCAACAGATTGTTAATTTGTGGGATTCACTGCCTCAGGATAATGCAGAAGCAAGGAACTTATTAAGCTTTACAAAAAGGGAACGGATGCTCCAATGAACAGGAACAGCATTTGCAGTTACACCAGCACTAATAAAACTGACATAAGTTAGCAATCCTCATGCATCAGGATAGTAGCTGATCACCAGCCCAGGCCTGGAAGAAGCTGTCCCCTCAGGCTACAATACCGCACAAGCGAGTGCATTATGGCGAGGCGGCTCACACTTAACCCTCTAAGCATCTGGCATTGGACAGTGCTGGAGACAGGCGTAAATGGCCCCTCAGTCTATCCTGGCATGGCATCTCTTACGTGCTTCGCACAGGAGGGACGGGACAGGGCAAAGGAGCTGGGGAGATAATGACATTGCTCTTCTGGATGAGTTTGTCCCCCAGGCACACTGCACAGCTCTGCACTTCATTGGGGCAGCAAGAGAGGGCTCTTAAAAGAGCCAAAGCTCAGAGGTTCAGTTTGCTCTGGCCTAGCTTGGACATCTGTCCAAGAGGCACTGCTGCCCTTCGTCAGCTTAGCCTCTCCTCGTTATTTCCAAGATCTGTCCCATCTCTCCTGCACCTATCCGAGACAAAACAGGCTTGCCTGTGAATAACAGGCACCGCCTCAGCTACTCACCAACAGGCCAAGAAATCAGAGCCCTGCTGAGAGAAGCCAGCATGACACACTGCTAGCAGAAGCAGCCCTGGCACTTAACCAGACCCAGCCAACACTGCACGTCACACCAAGAGTCGGCCATTGAGGAGTCAGAGCTGGACAACACAAAGCCACAGGTGATTGGGGACCCACAGGACTCAGAGCAGGAACCAGGGGCTGGGCAGGAAGGACCCACCCCCATGTGCATCAGGCAATCAGCCCCTTGCCAGCACTCCAGGGAGACTAAGGGAAGACCCAGTTAGACACTCTGGCTGGCTGCTGGCATTACTATCAGACAGGCCACACTTCTGGTTGCTCCTTACTGTGCTTGGTTAAAAATAACCCGGCAAATGACAGCAGCTGCTGCAGACACAGCCCTCATATCTCTGCCACCAGATCCCGCCAGCTTGCCCTGCGCTGGAACTCAACCACGCAGGTCCCCGTGGCTAGGACCAGGGGCGGGAAATGGGGGATGCCTAAAGCTACTGCCCAGCAAGGCTGTTGGGTGCAGTCCTGTGTGAAAGGGAAGGGAGGGGGCAGTGCATAGCCAGGAGAGCTGGGCTGTACTAAGCCTCCTCCCAGGGACTCATATGCTCCCTTGCTGCCCATAACCCATTCAGCACCAACCTGCTCCCTACACAGCCAGGACTGGCCTTACGGGTGGGAGACACGGGCGACTGCCCAGGGAGGCACCGTCCAAGTGCCACAAGATGGCAGGCCTGGGCTGCTGGAGCAGGAGTGAATGCAGGCGAGCTCAGGGCTGGAGCCTCTGGCCAGCCAGGCAGGGGGGTGGATGATGCCGTCTGTAGCTGCCAGTCTGGCAGGGAGGTACAGGCAGCAGGGCTTGTCCCTGGGTACCCCTTCCCAGGGGTCAGGGAATGTATGGCTAGGGGGGCCACTAGGCTCAGAAACTTCTCCCTGTGCAGCCATGCGTGGGGCGGAGAAGGGCAGCCCAGGGCGCCATTTCCCATAAGGCCGGCCCAGTACATAGCCTGTCTTGCCACCTCTGCCTTTCAGCTCTCCCGTGTACACAGCGAGGAAGGTGCAAGGAAAATGTCCTGTCTCCCCTCAGGGGCCAGCAAGGCTGCAAACGCTCAGGCATGAGGAAAGTTCCATCTTTAGGGTTCGTCTCCTGCCCCAAGGCTTCCCCTGTTCAGGTTCAAACTGGGACACTGCCCTCAGCGCCTTTCCAAGTTAGCCCAAGGCCTATGCACAGGCTGGATGGCAGGGACTACCCCTTCCCTCACCCCAAAGAGAGCAGGAAGCGAAGGAAAAGCCACCAAGCTTCCTGCTAACCGCTCCCTAGTTCTGCCGGAGCCTCAGACCCACAGTGTGGTTTGGCCACAGCAGGGGCATGGCTGGCTGGGAAGATGCTGGCCCCTCATGGGCTGCTCCAATATTCCTTGTCTCTGCAAGCCGGGATCTCCCAGCGCCAAGTGCCACATCCTCACCACTATGCTCTAAACCAGAGTTTCTCAACCTTTTTGATTCCAGGAACCAGCTCGCTGCCTTCCTAAGCTGTGTCAGGGAGATCTCAGGGACTGGTCATTGAGAAACACTGCTCTAAATAAGGGAGTGGAAGCTAGGGTGGGGCTGCTCTCTCCCTTCTCAGTGCAAAAGATCCTGGAGTTTCTCAATAGGAAAATCAGGCAAGAATGTTCAGGCACCTTAAAAATACCCCCACAGGCCAGCATCCCATGATCAACTCCCCCGCACGCCCCCCCCTCCCCCATGCAGAGCAGGAGGGTGGCCTGGAGTCCCCAGGGGGAGATGGTTCGCTCGCTGGGTCCAACTCACGAGCTCTTGGTTCAGAGGGACATTTGTCCTTCTAAGTGCCTGCTCTGGCCCAGGGCAGTTGGGGAGAGGGTCCCAGCACCTTGGCTGGGAGTAAACATTTATGTGCATTTACACAGAGTCTTCAAGTTCATACGCCATAGAAACCATGACTTTGAACAGAGGCGCATTCCCTAGCCAGGGCTGAGTACATCTGGAAGTTGGAACGGTTCTAAAATGCGTTAGACACTTCCCAGACTTAAAAGAAACAAAAGAAAAACACACCAGTAAATTGCTAAGTGAAGAGCCTCTTCCGCACTCCAGCTGACAGAAAAGCCAGTGTCACTGCTAATAAATTAGGGGGTGGGGGGGCACAGCTCTCGCCCACAAGTCTCTAGGTAATGGGGAACTTCTTCCTACAACGGCCACTTCTCAAGCTGGGACCCAGAAGGTCGCCAGGGATTCCCTTTGCCCTCCATCCTTCTGGTTCTCACTGGTCCTGCATCTGCTGCTGCATCTTCTGCAGCATCTCCTGCATCCTCCGCAACTGCAGGAGAGAGAGAGAGAAAGAGAGAGAGAGAGAGAGAGAGAGAGAGAGAGAGAGAAGGTCAGAGAGATCGCGGCTCCACCCCAGCCAGCGAGATGCTCTAAAGGGGTGGTGGGCACACTCTGTTACCAGGACGGCATGTCTGTGAGTGGGGTTCTAGCCCCCCTCGGTGCTGGGGTGTGCGTGTCGCTTCTCACTCAGCTGTCTGCATGGGCTAGCTAGTGATGGCTCACAGGGTGCTCAGGATCACACAGCCAGGGTTTGGAGGAGCCCCCTCCATCGAGACCAGGATGGGAGATGGAGCTCACCCCCATGTCCTGCTCCTGCCCCTTTCCCCAATAAATCAGCCCAGTGACTGGCACGAGGAGCTGGTGCTACAGTACGCCCTGGCAGCTGTGCAGCAAGCACGGTGTGACCTGACCGGGATGCGTGTTCCCAGCCTGCACTTGGTGCATTCCTGGTTGACGCACTCACTCACCTGACTCTAGGTGCTTCAGGTCACAGAGTGACGACGGCAAGGGTGGCCCCTGCCGGCTTTAAACCCTCTGACTCTGTAACCCAGTGGTGCTCACTTTGGCAGTGCTGACTGGTGCTTTGCTCAGAACTTGGGAGGGATGAAGGGGCTTTCAAAGAGACGCCTTCTAGCTCCTCTCCGAACATGATGGCTGCTGGCATTGGTGCGAACAGGGCCTTGCTCAGCCCAAGCCGGACACAGCCTCCGGGCCCTGCCCTCCGGACTGAGAGCTCGTGAGTGCAGAGGGCAGCAGAAGGGGGAGCAGGCACACGGGGACCAGCGAACCCTGGGGCAGCCTCGCCTAGGGCAGCCCCTCTGCTTGTCGCTGAGGAGGGCAAGGTGCAGTGGGTACTCACTTCTTCATCCTTCATTTTGATCAGCTTCTCCGTTTCAGCATCAGGCGTCGGAAGGGGCAGGATAGGGATGGGGCTTTCTATCCTGTTGTCTTGAGTCAGCTTACTGGGTGAAGAGAGTGGAGAAATTCAGTCCATTCCAGTGCCAGCCAGGCTGGGGTTTGCATAACGGGGAATGAGGGCCTGTCACAAACACCCCAGGGCACAATCACAGCCCCGTGTGCCTGGCCAGACAGCTGGGAAGTGGTGCAGACACCAGGCTGCCTGGATGCAGTTTTGGGGAGCACGGCAGATGTGTGGGATCCATTCACACGCAGGCACGTATCACACTTGAGATTTCAGAAAAGCGGGCTGGGGGAGCTATAGAGAGTAAACCCAAGCCCTTAAAGAACTGGCATCTGCGACCACCTTACGCGAAGGCCACATCAGCAAACCAATAAGCCACGAGCTGTGCTGATGACAAATTTGGAGGCATTTACAGATCATGGTCTTGCGGTCTCTCTCGCTGTTTAATGAGATAAATATACACACACATACACCCACGTGGAGACAGTGGTCAGCAATAAATATCAACATTTGTCAAGCGACTGGACCACGTTCACAGGCCTTTTTCAGAAGGATCAGAACATGGAGCCAGTTTAATGACACGAAGCCTAGTAAGAAAGTTGGGGCACTACATTCAAGTGGTGAAAAACCCTTGGGGAACAAGAGAATTCCAAGGTGTGACTGCATCCTCTCGCCACGTGGTGGCCCTGTTGGCTTAATGCACATTTATCTTAGAGTTCAGCTCCATAGGAAACTATTACATCCCAATTCCCTCCTACTTGACATGTAGAGAATTAGCAAAGACATGAGAATTGGAGGCAAATCACAGAGGTGTTGGATTTAGAACCAAAAAAAATGTGAGGGGGGAGGGGTAACTATTTTAGTTAAGTAATTTATTCATCTTCTTCTAACTGGTTACTAAATTCTGTATCTAAACAGTCTTTAGGCAAACAAGTCACTTCTCAGCTCTCTAGAGATAATCACTTCACACCTAGTTCTCTTGGGATTCTGAATTCCCTCCAATGAAAATAAAGAGGTTTGTCTGTCATAGAAATTTAATTCTATGCACCTGTGTGGGCACATTTACATCACACGTATGTACCACAAGCACACTCTCAGATATTTACATCCAGTGTACAAGCGTTACTTGCCATCAGTGTAATACAGCCACTTCTGGGGTGGAATGTGACAGCACACAGCAACACCAAGCAACAGCTGAGCATAGGAAGCGATGGTCACAATCTACAACAGAAGTGTGCTAGAGATTTTTAAAATTCGACATTTCAAATTTGCAGGGGTGGAAGGATTTTTTTTTTATGAGATTTCCGTGACCAGCTCCCCCTTCCAGCTGAAAAACTGCAGGGGAGCGGAATGCAGTGACCCATGAGAGGGGAGGGCAATCTTCCGAGACTCGTTAAGACTCAGTAATCGCTAATTGTTCTGACAGATGCATTGCCAGAGAAACGGCAGCATCTCAGAGGTGATGTCATGACTAAGACACAGCCACAGCTGGTGAGGATGTGGGAGCTGCCAACTCCCTGCTTCCAGGCTGCTGCTTTGGCAACACGTGCCATTCACAGGCAAATCCCCAGGGGGATGGTTGATTCCCTGTTAATGTCACTAGGCCAGGTCTATTTTTTCCTACCACTGAAAAGAGCTCCTACACTGCCTGGACCATCTATCTCGGTGCCCACAACACCGCAGGGCTGAGTGTGGGAACGTCCAGGCAGGGACCTGGCTTCACAGAGGTCACCCAGTGGTGGTTCTCAGACAGCTGAGACACTGTGATTTTTGGTACATTGGCTAGTTGTTTCTCCTTCCAGTACACCTGGCTGCCATCTGCAACTTCTCTCTGCACAGAGCACCCCCGCAGCACCTGGAATACCCCTGAGCCCCATTAACGAGGAGCAGATGAGAGCTCCCCTGTCTGAGAGGCACCGGACACACCCTCCCCCTCAATCTGCACAGGAGAAGAGCACCACCCACGGGCACCCACCTGGTCATCTGCTGGATGCACTGAGCTCTGTAGTTCTCATAGTGAACATCACAGGTGACATCCTTCAGGTCATGCATGTGCGTCCGAATCAGCATGTTCCGCAGCTTCACAAAATCACAGTGCGCCTGGTTTTCCACTGGGGGAGCAGCAACAAACAGCACTTGGATTTCACCCCAACATCTGCCCAGGGCAAGGACGAGCAATGGCCCCGTCAGAGCCTCGCCACATCCAACCCCTGGCTAAAATGCTCGTCTCTGCAGGGTCCTTACAAACCCCACTACTAACCCATCTCCTACCCCCCCACCTTCAGACATGCCCATGAGGCTGCCTCTCTGGCGTGATATCAGAGCACTTGGGCTCAAGCTAACAACACCATTTTAAACGTGAAGGGGCTGGAGGCAGAACATTTCCAACGACAGGGTCCTCTGCTGTAGGGCTTGGTTTCTCCCCTTGGTCACAAGAGCCTGAATCTGCTGAAGGAAGATTGTGTGCACGCAGGCTTGGGACCAGGTGGGTTCTGACTGGGGAAACTGGTTCCAAGGGGTATGGCTCATATTCATCAAACCGGGCACAGTCTCTGGGACTGCAGCTAGCAATGGAAACTAATCAGAATCAAATCTAAGGGCTTTATGAGCCTAGTCTCTGGGTCTATCTTCATCCTAAATCTAGAGCCTGATCCAAAGTCCACTGAAGTCAATGGGCTTCTTTCCATTGGATTTTGGATTAGGCCCAGTCTCACTTGCTTTTGAAGAGGAGGAACAAACACCAGGGAGATGAAGTCGCAGGCATGCCAGGGCTGCACTGAGGCGTGGGCACAGCCTGTGTGTATCTAACAACAAGCATCACCCCAGATAGCTGTGCAGCCAGCAGCTTTACTCCTCTTCTGAAACAGTCACCAGCAAGCTCCTCTCAGGATTTTCCAGTTAATTGTTCCCCTGTGTACCTGCGCAGTTAAAAGGGCATGTCCCAGGGAAGATCTGGTCCCCAATCTGACCTGCCTCCTTCATTTTTTAGCTTGCAAAGTCAAGGGCAGCCAGGCCACATCACACCAGGGACTTCACAAGCCGCAATGCATCCGCCCCGTCCGAGGGTGCTGAGTATCACTGCATTCCTGAGCAGCCCCAGCACAACAAACTAGTGCTTGTGCAACCCAAGAACCACAAGCCCCCTGCAGCGACAAACCAGAGGAGAGTCAAATCAGTAACCAGCCCATTTCCGGGGCACTGGGCCTAGGGGATTTTCTAATCAGGGAGAACAGAAAGTTACAGGCGAAGGGAGGCAGCCCAGCCCTGTAGAGAAATGTTCACTCCACAGCACCCTTCTCCATTGGAATGTATTGCTCCTGGTAGGACTCTCTGAGTTCCACTGACTTCCCTGGCCGGAGCAAATGAGGCTTGGGAGCTGCCTTTGCAGAAAGCCGGCATCTCTCTCATTTAAAACGGCTGTTTCCTCCCATCTAAACAACAAACCCGCCCCGTTGTGGGTGTATTGCGGCTACGCAGCAGCTCACAGGCCACTGCCACCAACATCGGCTGGGCCAAAAGCAGACCAGTGGGGAGATAACATGAGGGGCATTCTGCTATCTAATGTCTCCCCGTACAGTGGGACCTGCCCCTTCGCTCTCCTCCCAGCGGTGGTGGGTTTGTGGGTCTCACTGCAGACATTGCCATGGCGGCGGCAGCAGCAAAGCCTTGTATTGCTGACTGGGGCAGAGCATGAAGGGTATATATCTTCGCTCCGATGGGAGCAATGTCTACTCCGGAGCAACCAGGCAATGCCCACCTTCCCAAGCAGAGAGCGGCTGTTTCCTAGCCTTAAACACCAAGTCTGCTCCCTTCAGAAACAACCAGAAGAGAGAGAGACTCACACAGTCTTCTCTGCCCCTGGTATTTCTAAGGCAGCCATCGCGATATCAGAGGAGGACACATCTGCCGTCGGCACAGCCCTGCAAGCTACTCCCAGCCGTCAGTTAAACACACTTGCTGTTCCCCAGGAAGGAGCGTGCAGGGAGCCGTCTGAGCGGGTGACTTCGAGTGGATGCACGTTTGGGTACCGGAGCAGTGGAGCCATGGCACAGAGTGCAGGCTAGCCACCCAAGCAATTACCCTTGTACAGCCCCTGCTGCTGCAGCTTCACCGCTACCAGTACCTGAGCGGGCTACATTAAATCTAGCCCCGGTACGTGTACATGAGCTGCAGTCACACCCGGTGAATACAGCATAGACGTGCCCTCGGTGTGCTGCCAACACACACTTACCACTAGGGGGCTCCAAGGCCACAGGACTTTGCTGAAGCTCCCAGCAGCCCCAGCGCAGCACTGAACTCGACTCTGCACCAGCTGGAATTCTGCCCCAGGGCTGCCAGCGCTCACCCCCTCCTCCCGGCTTCCCTGCCAGGTGCCCAGGGACACGGCTTACCTTCCACGATGCCCCATGGGTACAGCCGCCCACGCACTCTCTGGCCTTTGGCCTCCACCACTGTGTTGCTACCGATGACGGCGAAGGGAGCGCTCTCCTGAAACGAGAGCCGCCAAGGAAATCAGGAAGCCTGGGCAGGGCCGGCAGGAGTCACATGTGGCCCAGATGGGAGCCCCGAGGGCTCGGGTTATGACGCCCCCACGGGGTGATTGTGTTCTCTGGCCCGGGGGTGGGGGTGCAGGTGGGAAGGGCGTGCAGGAAATTCATCCTGTTCCAGGCACTGAACATGGTGCTCGTCCAGGGAGGGGCACATGCTGCCCTTTTCCAGAGCGGCCATCAGAGGGACACCAGCTCACGTTGCCCCTAAGCAGGCCCCTAACTGCCCCTAACCAGGCCGGGCTGCCCAGCACGTGCCACACTCAGGGACTTTCTGTGAGCCCAGCCCCAAGCCCGCTCAGGAAGATGAAGGGGTCTGGCCCTCTCCAGTGGGTCGAGGGCCATTGTCTGCTCCCCGCCAGCAGTGCACAGTCGCATCGTTTCACCCTGCACACCTTGCCCTGAGGTACATTCCCAACAGCTTGGCGGGCGAGAATCGCTGCTCCATGGCAACAATCATCACTCAGAAACCGACACTCAGCACTGGGACATGCCAAGTGGGATGCGAGAAGCTGCCAGTGGTATTGCTGGATCACACGTGCAGATTGGCTGACACTGGGCTATCCTTCCAGGTGAGATAGGAGAAGGGTACCTGGCCTCACAGGAAACACCAGCCTTGGGGACTCTGTGCACCCAATTATTTTTCAGATACCCTGGGTTTGCCTGGCAAGTCAGGTATCCCAAACGCTCTCCCTTCCTCGGCACAGGCAGCTCTTCACCTGGTCACATGCACCAAGAAGCCAGAAGGAGAAGAAATAACCCCTCCTCGCCCCCCCAAAAAGTTAGAGAGAGGAGCCCTCGATCCCCACATCTGGTTGGTATCTGTGGCTAGGCAACAACGAGGGGAGTCAAGACAAACAGGGCCTGACTGAAGTCCATGGAATTACACCAGGAACGAACCTGGCCCATTAGAGTCCTGTCTTAAAGCCATGTGACATGGAACCGTACCCAGGTCCCTGTGCGCCACGCTGACGCCACTTCGAACTTTGTGACACCAGCAGGAAGAGAACTGAGACCTCCCGCTCCAAAAGCACAGGCCTCTAGCACCTGAGGTAAAGAAGAATCTCCACTGACTGTTCGCAGTATGGGGCCTCTAACACACATGGTATAGTTCTGTTTTCACCCACTAGAGGGTAGGGGTGCACACCAGCCAGCTGATGAGACTAAGGAACTGGAAGAAGAGGTCCAGGGCCTTCCTCACCTTCAGCTCCCGGTCCTGCTGTTTGAATTCCTCATCTTCATCAGAGTCGCAGTCTGGGAACTGGTAAACTTTAATCCCAAACTTGTCGATCTCTTCCCGGATCTGCTCCCCCGCAGGGCATGGGCAAAATGAAAGACAGCACCAAAGAGCCCGTCAGCATGACCAGAGAGTGCACCCAGCCGCCCTCGCTGCAGCCTCTCTGCTCTGGTTGCTGGCGAGGGAGGGGCCTTCCCGGGCTGGGAACACCAGTGGGGAAAGCACACAGCATTGTGGACTTTTCTCCGAACCCTGCAGAGCACTCTCCAGGGAGCAGGCCCTCTCCTGAGATTGCCATGCTCCCGGGAAGGCCAAGGCACGGAGGAGAAGTGATGAAAACAGGGAAGCCAACAAGGCCCCATCAGGGCTGGCTCCTGACTGGGGCATCTGGAGATGAGCAGGGAGGGGGGTTCTGGACCCATTTCCCCTATTGCCAGTGGCTGCTGGGGGACTGGATAAATGACCCACCTAAACCTCTCTGCTAGTTTGTTGTTGTCTATGTTGAATTCAAAGGCAGGGACACCCCTGCCCAGTGACACACGGAAAGGAACAAAGGAGAGGAACTGTCTTCTAAACAAGACCAGTTTAGCCCCAGGAGACCTGGCACATCTATGTGCAGGAGGTGGAATAAGGGGGGCACTGAAGCAGGTCACACCCACTGGCAGGGGCTCCCCTCCTGGCTTGCTGAGCCCCATGCTGGAGACACTAGAGGCCACAGAGCGTCACGCCGAGGCGTGTGGTGTCTCTGCAGCAGAAGCAGAGATCTCTGGTAGGCAGGGCACCAGGCAGGGTGGGGGACCCCAGCCACAGGTGGGGACGGAGCTGGATAGGTCCCCACAGGGGTTATTTTGCACGGGCCCCATGAAACATGGGGAGCAATGGGACAGGGCCGTAGGTCAGGCCATTCTGCTCCATCCCTGATACAAAGGAGAGTGCAGGGTCTGCTTGCTCCTCGCTGGCTGTCCCTACTGATCACCTTTCCAGCGGGAGGGGCTCTGCCAGCCTCCTTCGAGCAGGGCTCAGGCAGAACCCGGGACCCAGGGAACCGTGTGGACCCCTGAGCCCTGCCAACATGTCATGGCTGGACGGCAGCATCTCTCACCCTCTCCTTTAGCTTCCGGATCTCACTGGGGATCAGGCAGTCGGCCTTGGCGATCAGGGGCACAATGTTCACCTTCTCGTGCAGAGCCTTCATGAACTCGACGTCCACCGGCCTCAGCCTGCAGCAGGAGGGGAAGTGGCAGGGGTTACCTCACCCTCCTGCTTTTCCTCTGGAGGGGGCACTCCCATTCACCCACTGGGCCAGATGCCCTCTTAGCAGTGAATGGGGGGGCTAGAGAAACACAGCCTCGGGGCCTGGGGCAATGACGTTGCCAACGTTACAGGCCACAGGGAGAGTTCTCAGCGGGTGCAGTTAGGGCATGTGGGGTGGCTTGAATGTACCCCTTTCCAGCCTGGCTGCTGTAACAGCTCAGCCTATCGAATCAGAAAGACACCAGACGGGTATATACTCCCCTACAGAATATACCCTGCCTGGGACCCCGTCCTACCTTGCACAGCATGAAGCTATCAGATCCGGCTCCCTTGGGTATCCCCACTGGGCAAGGTCCCTGGGGCTGCCTTAATGTACTCCAGGGAACAGCTGGCATTAGGACTGGGAGGTGTAAAGCCAACTTAAAGCTCTCTCTGCTCCCACCCTGTCCTGCGCTGGGCACAGATCCACCAGACTCAAGATCCAAGGCTGCACGTTGGTTTTCTCCTTTTGCTCCCCCAGGAGAGCAGCAGAGAGAAAGGGGCTTTGGGCCTGCAGGGGATCAGTGCCTAGAGAACAGGCCTCGCTCTCAGCGCCGTGGAGCCAAGATCATGTGACCAGAGTGTGTCACATCAATGAGTAAACTCCCAAGAGAGAGGTGGCAGTGGGCTAGACTGGGCAAGAGCAGATATTCTTGTTAGCGCTTCTAACCCCAAATCCCTCTCAGACTCATTACCTGCAATCCCCAACACTGCCACAAGAGGGCAACATTTGGGCATAGCCTCCTCCCACCAGCATAAGGGGATGAATGCTTTAACAGTGACCCAGCACCTTCTGGGCAATGCAGCTATGGAGGTGCTACAAGCCCCCATAGTGAAGGGGGGAGGAAAGCAAAAGAGGCAGGGTTTAGAGATTTGCTCACATGACTCCTGCTAACATGAACAGGAGTCCGTGTGCAAGATCCTTGCATGCACCATGCTGAGACGTTGTCCCAGGCAGGAGACTGGCTCCTAGCGAACACAGCACCTCACCCGTGTCCAAAGGGCGAGATGAAGTAGAGGCAACAGTGCACTCGGTTGTCCTGGATGTTCTTCCGGTTCAGGCCGCTCTCGTCACGGAAATACTGTTCGAACTGCTGGTCGATGTAATCGGTGATGGGCTTCCAGCTAGAGGAGCATTACAAACACACACCAAACCCTGCCTTTAACAGGAGACATAAAGCACAGGAGGCACCAGCTCCCTGTCCCCTGCCCCAGCCTAAGTCCCTATCTTGGGCAGTGCTAAGGGCTGAATTTGTCCGTCTCTCTGTTAACGCGAGAGCAGCATCCCCTTGCCCACCTTAGACCCCCTCTGCTCCCATTGCCCAGGAGGGAAGGAAATGGCAGCTACAGAGCGTTAGGGTCAGGAGCGGTGCAAGTTCCCTAAAAGTGTGGGGGAGCCATCGGTGCCCTAACCATGGCCCTGCCCCTTTCCCCAGGCCTCACCCCCACCCCGCCTCTTCCCCCAGCTCGCTCCTCTCCATCCCCTCCCCACAGCTGTTTGCCCTTACAGCCAGTAAAAAGTGATGGGGCCATGAACTCCTGCCCGTCTGTTGCAGCGCCCCTGCCCAGCCCCCCTCACCACTCAGTGTTGTTAACAGCATCTCCAAAGCCCGGGGTGTCGACTATCGTCAGCTTCAGCTTGACGCCCTTCTCCTCGATGTCCACGGTGTGTTTCAGGATCTCCACCGTTTGGCTGATTCGCTCTTCAAACAGAAATAAATGAACTGAAACCAGCGGATAGCACTGGGGGACCCCCTCCTCAGGCCGTGTCTGCACATGGACCAGTTCTCAGCATCAGGCCCATTCCCACAATACTACCCTGCACTATCACAGGAAGAACTGCTAGGGGCAGGGGAGTGTTTCACTGAAAAGTATCCTTTTTTGTGCAAAAATGTGAGAAAATCAAAATATCTGATTCTGAAATGGGAAATGCAGTGCCTCATGGGAGTTGTACTTTGAGTGATTCGTGCTTTCATTCACCTATAAAGGCCTGGTGCCCGGCTTGGGCAACATTTCCCATCATGCATCATGGGCTTGGTATAGGGAGTTGGTGCATCATGGGTAATCAGGTGCAGCCAGGGAGCCTGGCCCATAAAAGAAAACAGGCACATGAGGCACCTGAACCAAAACTCCCATGAGGCACCATGGCAGCATTTCAGAATTGAAATATTTTGGTTTTCAGCTGTTCACTTTTCCAGTGAATTTTCCTGCTCAAAGCAGACACTTTGGGGGGAAATTTCATTTAATCCAAAATCCAATTTTCCATCCAAAACTAGTATTAATGGGAAATTTTCATCCGGCTCTAAGCACAGAGCCTTTGTGCACATTTGCTTGGACTGCCGTGCTGGCTTCGCTGAAGTCCACATGTCTACAAACAGGCCAGAAAGGGGATACTTTAGGAGGAACCCCCATATTGCACTAAACCAGCTGATCTAAATGGCCAGCCTCTGACACAAATCCTCTAGGAAGGAGAGGCTTGGGAAAGAAAGAAGCAGGCCCCCTTATGTGCCAGGGACTAATGCTGCATCCCTGCTTCTGCCCAACTGTCCAGGAAGGAGAAACCAAGCTAAAGATCTAAACAGGCCACTCAGCATCTTTTCTTTGGAGAGAAAACTCTAGTGCTTGGAAATCCCAGGCCCAAACTTTTCTTGCTCTAATATTAGAGGCTGTAAGGACTAGAGGCTGTATGGTTCACTGGGGAGAAAGGAGCAGCTAAGCAGCAGTGACGAATGTGGGGCAGTTTGTGCTGTGGCTAATGTGAGGACTCAAGGTGCTGTATTTTAAAAGAGTCTCTGTGGAAACAACTGGCCTCACACATCTCCCTTGTGCTGCACTTACCCTCTGCGTTGAGAAGCTTCCTGTCTTTGTAAAGATCTGTCAGGAACAGGCTATTCACCAAGGTAGATTTCCCCAGGCCCGACTCTCCTAATGGACACAGTCAAAGAAAAGCAACACAGCCCAGCACCTGGATTACGAAGAAATCCCGGAGCAAGGCTTTTAATGCTGCCTCCCAAGCCAAGGCAAGCGAGAGACAAGCCCTTTGGGGGCCACACAGTGGTGGGCACATCCCCAGTGAGATCCCTCTGACTCTGTATAAATGGGAGAGCCCAGCTCCTCCCTGTTCTCTGCCTAAGCTCCTAGCCAGCCCTGTTTCTGCCACCTGCAGTCAGGCCTTCGGCTGGTGGAGGGACAGGTACACGCAGCTCAGAGCAGCTAGAGGAGGAGCTGGAAGAGCCCTTCCTGGCAGACTGGGGTGCCGGAGGGCTGGGGAGTCAAAGAACATTTGGCTGGGAGACTAGAAAGCAGAATCTGGGAAGGATCCAGCCGATGCTGGAGTTTCTGGGGAGAGGGCTGGTGGGCACAGGCCTCCTCCACACAGCCCCAGGACCTGATCAGGCAATAACCAGAGAGCACCTGGCTGTGCTCTTGGGTTTCTGTAGTGGATGTTTGGGGATCGGTTCTGATTAAACAGAGGGTGAAAGGAGACATTTGGGTTCCACTGAAATCATTAGTAACACTCCCACGGACGTCAGTGCCACTCAGGCTTCACCCAGTGGCTTGGCAGGCCTGCCAAGAGAACGGCTTCAGTACCTCCAGGCCAGGGAACCGGCTTGGGGCCTGACCCACCTCCCTATTCTCACTGAGCAGTTCCCCACTCCCCCAGCAGAGCCGTCATTTCAGTGGGTGCTTGCGTTGGGAGCGCACCAGCTCCTTGGGACACAAAGGATGTTCTCCCAACGCTAGGCCCAGCAGCACTGAGCCTTATCCAGGCAGGCAGGCAGCAAGGCTCCCAGGGAACCCACTGGGGTGGCAGCGAAGTCTCACCGGCTACCATCAAGGTGAAGTCGAAGCCCTTCTTCACAGATTTCCGGTGCACCTGGTTAGGCAGAGTGGCGAATCCCACATACTGCTTCTCGTGGTCCTGAGGAAGGAGGCAGACAGAGACAGCTCATGGAGGGCCTGTGTGCACAGGGATCTGCTATTCCCACTCTGACCCTGAATACTAAGTGGAGGAGGGAATCAATGGGGAGATCATTCCTCCCTCCCCTCCTGTAAAGCAGCCGGGACAGGGAGGGGGAAGTGCATGGTCCAGCTTCACAGACGGCCCAACCGGCCAGGTGCTTGCAGGTCTACGTTGCAGAGGGAAAGTGCAAGGAGTTGTGTTGCATGCCCCACTAATGCTGACTGGCTGTTTACCAGCCAGCTAGGCCATTCTCACATATCCATGGAAGGGCTGGGGCTCCGGCACGCTCCCATCAGCATGTGGGAGAACTCCAGGGAGACAGCCTCCCCCATCCCCAACTGCAACAGCAGAGGCAGCCGTCCTGTCTTTTCATAAGCTTCCCAAGCCCTTCCCTTCCTGACCAGCACAACCACAGACAAACCTGCCAGCACACAGCATAGATGCCAAGTGTGGGTTTTTCTCCGGGTCCCCAGCAGCCCAGGCCGCAGGGCTGATATTCCCTCGTCTCTCCGAAGAAAGGGGAAACTTACATTTTGCAAAGGACAAGCCTATGTAATTAACATGGCCAGTGCTGGCAAGACTCTAGTGCTGTGTAACACCAAGAGCATGAGGAACTGGCCTTGGCTGGCCCTCTCGGGGTTTTATCTCTTGCATTCGGGCTGATTAGTGAGAAATTCAGAAAGAGTCGTTTCAGGAGCCCGCAGAGTGAAATGGAGAAGTCAAAATAGCAGAGAACATCTCTGGTGTTGCTCTGGTATAGGCTCTTTCATCCAAGGGATAATAGAGCACGTTGGGCCTCCCCATTCCTTTCCAGCACTGGAGCACAGCACAAACCCACGTTGCTTGTTTGTTTTCAAGCACAGACCTCTGCCATGCAGGAATACAAGTGTGCAACACGCATCGGGCCTCTCTTATACGGCAGCACGTCCCCCTTGACAGAAGGGCACACGCTGGACAATATTGCAGGCAGTTCATACTAGCTGCATTTGCTCACCAGAAGTCATTGGCAGTGCACAGCAAGAAGTTTGATTCGTCCTGCAAAACCCAGAACCAAAACTGCACATTTGCGAGCACCTTACCTATTCACCAGCTAGTTACATGGATATGGACATCTCTCTTTTACAGCATGTAACCTGTGCGATCACACTGCAAGCACAGGGCCTACCCTGCATGCACACAACACACACACACCACATGAAAGTACACTGCTATATGCTACATACACACACAGTGTGGTGCTCGCATTGCAGTCAGGCGTACTTCATAAATGCATGCTGGAACAAATGGTATAAATGCTGCATGCATGAAGTAAACACGCACTACATGTAAAACAGTACTGCATCTGACATGCTGCGAGCATGAGACACATACAGACACACGCTGCATGCCCGGAACATTCAGGCTGCACAAACACAGTCCCATGGAGGGATAAAACCCAGGGCGGATTAAACTAAAGTTTGTGGGATCTCTTCAAGTGAGGCAAGCAGCTCTACTTTAGCACAGGCGGATTCATTTCCAGGGCTATCACAGCACACATGGGCCGAGAAGTAACTCAAGCTCTCCCATCCCCAGCCGAGCTGTTAATGCTGGCTTCAAGATGTGACAGACGGCTTTCTGGGGTCTGGAGGAAGAGCCAATTTGGGTACCTGTCATGCCACAAATCCTAGCTCAGCTCAGCAAAAGCCCATGAATACAGGATTCATAGCTCATTTATCTTGGGAGGAACTGTTGGCTGCACACCACAGTTGCTACACAGAGGAGTCACTCTCTTAGCCAAGTTTGCTCCGCCATCATTCCCAGTTTCCTAAAGCCCAGCTGCAAAATCTGCCCCATGCACACCCTGGGCTCCACTGCTCGCTTCAACACTGCATGCATATTCCTGTCCCCCACAACCCTAGAGAGGTGGGCAGACAAGTGAGGCAGGTGAGCAAGAACCTTGGCAAACATGCTCCCATCTTACATACTGTCCAAATCTGAGCCAAATGACAATTCATCGGCCACCTGGACTGGCTGCATCCCAAATTCTGCATTTCAAACCCGCTGTGGCTGGCTTAGAAACAAACCCCCCATCAGGATTCATGCCACTCAGACAGACCAGCACAGCCAAGAGTCTTTTGCAGCTCCAGCCCAGCACTAGCACCAGTGCTTCCATCTATGGGTTTGGACACTGCTCCCTTCCTGGTTGCCTACTGCCCAGAAAGTCAGGCCAGTTCACCCCAGCCGAGGATGTGTCCTGGTCCTCATCTTTTCTCTTCTTTGGCCTCAACCGTGCAGTGCCTGGGGAAGCTGCTTGCACCAAAGCAAATATTTGGGGCAACCCCCCACCCAAATCATATGTTGTGCCACTGGGGCGAGTCTCCCAATGGGATTGCCAGACCCATGACATTTTTATCACTCTAACCCTGACAAGTGGAGTGGCCAGAAGCTTCAATCCCAGTCTCCTGGGCTTTTCAGCATTGATCCCCACTGCTTCCTTCCCGTCCCTTAGTTAAAACTGACGCCGGGGAGGGAAGGAGCAATGAACACATGAAATCACAGAGCAAAGTCAGCAGTGGGATTAGAACCGGCACCCCCAGCGTTCCTCCCAGACAAGCGTTTAGCTGACTGAGCTAAAAGGTTTTGATGTCCCAAACCGCAGGCCCAGGAAGCAGCAGCAGCGAAGGAGGAAACTCTCTTGATAGAAAGTGACAGAGGCTCCAGGTCTGTCACTGGGTTCCACTGACTGGGAAGGAAGGCATGGATCTGAGGCTTGCTGGGCAATGTCAGGCTTCATTACTACAAGGAGAATTTTAACCTCTCCATGCACCGAACTCCCCTGGATCTTGCCGAGAGAGCTGCCTAGGAAACATGCTTCAGCTACGCCCCGGAGTGCTCTGCAAAGGGCAGATGAGACGCTTGCTAAGAAGGGTAAGAAAAGGTCAGTGTCAGTTTGCAAGAGGGAATGGGAAGACTTAGTAAAAGGGATCCCCTCTATTCAATGGGTGTTAGGTGCCAGAGCAATTCTGCTTTCTGGCTGCTTGGCTTGCAATCAAAAATACAACCATCAACACCACAGGAGGCCCTACGTGTTGTTCAATGGTAAATCAATATTGACTTAAACATGCAGCACCCTTTGCTAGTTCCTTTTCACACAGAGACGCTTTGAGTTTGGTGCAGGAGGGAGCTGTGGATCATGTTGAATGGTCTTTGGAAGCAGTTAATCACCAGCTCCTACCTTGGGGACCTTAGGCACTGGAACGGTGCAGTAAAAACTCCTGTCTCACATAGTTTATTCTTAAAAAAACCACCGGCTGAGGTAACTCCACCTCTCACAATGGAGAGATTGGCCAAACCGAGCCCTGGCGTCACTCCGCTAACGTCACTGAAATCAGAACTGGGTGAGTTTGGTCCATTGAGTCTCTGGTAGCTACTCAGGCCAAGCTGGAGAGCTTAGACCTATTGCAACACTGGTTACTTCCTTATATCTACACCTCAGAGGAGACTGGCTGCTCCATCTCATATGGACAGATCCTACTGCTGCCTTTAATCAATAGCTCATTCGCCTGACACAATATCTTCCCTTCGGCGTTTTTCATTTCATCCCTAGTCCGGGGCCAAGGTGAGAGTGAGGGCAGGAGCTCCCCTCTCCCTGGCTGGTGCTGCTTGATGGATAAGGAGAACTCCCAAGCTGATGTGGCAAGAGTTCCCATGCCACTTTCATTGTATTTTAACCCTGGTCTAGAATAGCTAATGCAAAAGCTGCTCAGCCTCCGGGAAGGGGAGCCCCACCCATTGCTCCCCAGTGACTCCTCTGACCAATTCAGGGATAGCTTTGGCAAGTGCCGAAAGGAATCCCAGCTGGCCCTCTTGCACTGGGAGGCTGGCTGAGTGTACACGCTCCAAAGGGTATGCGTGGGGAGGTGGGGTGCAGGAGCACTTTCCCCCAGAGGAAAAACGGGGGAGTGAGGGGGAAAATCCTTACAGCTCTAATGGGGCTTCCTCCCTTCCCTTGAGGAACACACCTTGGGTCTTCTAAATACTTTGATCTATTTAGGGTTTTCATATTAACATAGCTCACCTATCCCACCCCACTGTGGTCCCAGACATGACAACCTGGAAGAGAAGTTCAGAGCAAACAAGGCCAGGTCGAAGCAATCGATCACGGGACACATATCATGGATCAGCGTCTGCTCAGAGACATGTGTGCACGTTTCCCCACCCACTTCAGTGGGGGCTGCGCATGCATGTCTGAGGGCAGAATTTAGCCCACAATATCTATCTCAGTTGCATACAGGCCCACCAGAGGCTGCGTTACAGGCACTGACTAACAGGTCAGATTCCTGCTGGGCATAACACACAGCCTCCTGTGGAGCATTGGGCTCAATGGAGGGCAAATATGGCTTCTAAGTCAGCTACCTGAGCCCTACATCCACACGACAGAGAGGGGATGATGCACTCAATCAAGAAAGCCCACAAAGCCTAGAGGTGGCCAGTGCCCTGGGCATCTGATAAATCCAAGATGTTTATTAGGTTTGATGATTTGTTTGTGCCTTTTTCATTCAAGCTGATGCTGCACTAATGGACGTATTCCTTAATACCCGACACTGACGCTCTCGGGTCGTCCACTTGGGAAGAGCAGCAGACACAGTGCTGGGGGAATGGTGGGCTCCAGGATGTCTGAGCACAGATGGTGCAGGACGGCAGGTGTCTTTCCCACTTGTGGATCGGAAGTAGAGGTAAAATCTTGCTGCCCAGCAGGCTGGAGGCTTGGACCTCAGGGATGGGTAACATTGCAAAAGCTCCCTCTCCCCCCGCAGAGTCCTAATATAGGGCTTGGCCAAGCCTCACCTAATACAGCCCATGATATTCAAATGTCTAAAGGAGCCCCAAGTAAAACAGCAGCAGCAGGCAGGAAGCCAGCCTTGAACAGAAACAGGTCAGCCACATCCTTCCAGGCAGAGCGCTGCTGCCTCCTTTGCGTGCGTGTCCTTTATGGTCAGTCTCACACCTGCACGAAGGCCTCAGGATGTCACGCAACCCTGGAAGAGTGACCCTGGCACTTGGAGGAGAGGAACAGTCAACATGGATTCACCAAGGGCAACCTGATTGCTTTCTGTGATAACTGGCTCTGTGGATATGGGGAAAGCAGTGGACGTGATATATCCTGACTTTAGCAAAGCTTTTGATATGGTGTCCCAGATTATTCTTGCCAGCAAGTTAAAAAGTATGAATTGGATGAATGGATTATAAAGTGGATAGAAAGCTGGTTAGATTATCAGGCTCAACAGGTAGTGATCAACGGCTCGATGTCTAGTTGGCAGCCGGTATCAAGTGGAGTGCCCAAGGGGTTGGTCCTGGAGTTGGTTTTGTTCAACATCTTCTTTAATGATCTGGATGATGGGATGGATTGCACCCTCAGCAAGTTCGAGGATGACACTAAACAAGGTAGATACGCTGGAGGGTAGTATAGGGTCCAGAGTGACCTAGACAAATTGGAGGATTGGGCCAAAAGAAATCTGATGAGATTCAACAAGGACAAGTGCAGAGTCCTGCACTTAGGACAGAAGAATCCCATGCACTGCTACAGGCTGGGGACCGACAGGCTAAGCAGCAGTTCTGCAGAAAAGGACCTGGGGACTACAGTGGATGAGAAGCTGGATATGAGTCAGCAGTGTGCCCTTGTTGCCAAAAACGCTTAATTGGCTATTTGGGTTCGATTAGTTAGGAGCACTGCGCAGATTGGAGGAAGTGACTGGTCCCCCTATATTGGCAGCTGGTTGAGTGGCACACATCCTCGGAATACTGCAATCCCCAGTTTGGGGCCCACCACTAGATATAAGAATGATGGACAAATTTACAAGAGAGTCACTGAGGGCAGATGAAAGTGATCATGGGGACTGGAGGCACATGATTATGAGAGGGACTGAGGAACTGAGCTTATTTAAGTCCCTGCACTAAAGAGAAGTGAGTGCAGGGGGATTTGCTAGAGCCTTCAACTATCTGAATAGGGGTTCGCAAAGAGGATACTGGTAGCTATGCTGTTCTCAGTGGTGGCAGATGACAGAACAAGGAGCAACGGTCTCAAGTTGCAGTGGGGGAGGTCTAGGTTGGATATTAGGAAACACTATTTCACTAGGAGGGTGGTGAAGCACTGGAATGGGTTACCTAGGGAGGTGGCGGAATCTCCATACTTAGGGGTTTTTAAGGCCCAGCTTGACAAAGCCCTGGGTGGGATGATTTAGTTGGGGTTGGTCCTGCTTTGAGAGGAGGTTGGACTAGATGACCTCCTGAGGTCTCTTCCAACCCTAATCTTCTATGATTCTGTGCCCCACAGGCAACAGCTGAAGCCAGCCAGAGTGAAAGCGGAGGTGTCACCGACCTTCGGGGCCCTGTTTATAAACCAAAGTGCTTACAGCAAAGCAAATGGGTCCAATCTCTAGTTCGGGACATGCTGCCCAGTTCGCCAAAGGCCACGATGATACATTATATCTTGGGGAGATCCCAGCATACTCCCTAGTCAGCCCTAATGAGGCTGATGGTGCACAAAGGGTACAGACAGTAACAGCAGCTTGCAGGCTGAGATCTATCCAGGTCACACCCTACCCCTCTGTTAGGAGCGCTGGCACTTGGGTGTCTGCTAAAGGGAAGAAATCCCTTGTACTGCTGTGGCACTTGGCCAGGGGCCGTCTACGTATGTACACTGGAATTTAAGGTGTGCGGCACAATGCACGTTGCCTCCAGAGGTGCTGCGGGAGCAGTTTGAAATGCGCACATACTGGCTTCTCCCCATCTCCTTTACAACCGACCCCACCCCCTACACTGGCAGACCTGCCGTTTCATATAACGGAATCACTAACCCAGTGACTATCCTAGGGATCAATTTGACCCAGTGGGTTTAGTTAGACCTAGTGACTTGTTAATGATGGTGAAAATCAGCCAGATGCCAGATGGCAAGAAATGATCCATCCCAAGCCAGAATGTTGATGGCCCCCCTGCCTGCACCCCGGCTCTCAGCGGATGTTGTCCCATACACATTGTCCTGGCCTCTGAGTGGTGCAGAGAGTGCTCCAGCCACGTCAGTCAGTGCTCAGTTCCCAGCAAGCTCCTCAGTGCCCCTCCCAATGGCCAGATAAACACAATGCTCGGTACAGGGGATATGTGACACCACATCTCTGCCAGGGCAGTGAGCATACAGCGATGGGCCTGTACTCCCCTTCCCTTTTCAAAAACCGGACCAGGCAAGAGGCAAAAGCAACTGCCTGGATCAAAAACTGCAGCTCCCACGGCCTGCTCCCCTCACACCCACTTCTCAGGCCAGGCCTAGCAGCATAGTGTGTGGGTGAACTTGAGACACGGTCACCAGCACAGAACAGCAAGAAAAAAAGCTGGTTAGTGAAATGCAACGTTAACATGGTAACACACACCAGGTAGTATGTACACGTACACACCCACCAACTCCTCCTCCCTCGCCCTACTCAGATGGGAGCAGCGGGGAGTCACTGTGGGAAATCACCCACAACTCTACTCTGGCTTGTGTCTCCCAGCTGTCCGACACTTTGCTGCAGCCCCTCACACCCAACCCAGTCCTGCTGTCTGCTTCCTGTGTCTTTCCGCTCTCCAGCCCTCAGAGGTCCCTTCCATGGTTAAACCCTTCTCCTCAGGCAGCATTCCTCCACCACACACTGCTATAAATACACCCTGTACCTTCAGCTTGACCGGGTGGCTTCTCTGGGCCTGCGTCCGGGGACAAAGCAGCCGTTCCACTAACAGCTCCTGAATAATGATTGAATCCATAACCCCAGCAGGCAAGTCTGAGAGGCGCCGTGGGCCAAAGAAACACAACCACCACCACCCATGTGTTCACTCCCAGCCTTGAATAAATCCATAAGGCAGCCACCCCCCGCCTGCGCGCACGCACGCACAGACACACACACACACACACAGCTCAGCCCCTCTGCAAGGGAAAGAGCTCCCACGACAGCAGGCGGGTTGGAATTTCCTGTGCTGCTGCGGCTGCCTGGCCTGTAGATGGGGTGTGCAAACAATAGGACCAAAGTGACAGCGACGGGAGGGGGGGCAGGGGAGAGCACTCACAATAGCCAACACGGGGGAATGGTGTTACAGTGCCTCCTTCCACCACAGCCCCACCTCTGAGGTCTCTTATGTGGGGTGGGAATCAGGGGGGCTGGCTGGATTTGCAATCTGGTGAAACGCAGCCCCTCTAACGGTTGAGCTGTGACAGCCCCCTCTGTGACGCGGATGCTCCCACCGCACACGACAGGCCCCTAATAACAACAACTGCATCTGCCACAGACACGTATGTTACAGCCCCTGAAGTTCAGAGCAAGGGCTGAGAGTCCAGGGCTTCATCTCAGCCTGAGCCCGCACACTGGTCCTAAAAAATGCCCCACTGCGCTTCGCTTGTTTGTTCTTCAGGCTGGGGTGGGAGGGAAAAAGGGAGTTTACCCGGATGTGAGTTACGGCTGAGTTTGGATTTTTGACCCTTCGCTGCCGCTTGAGCCCAGGCTCTGGCTGTTGTTTAAAGACACAGTGGGAGGATTCGGTCTGTTGCAAGATCCCTAACTTTTGCTTCCTTTTTCCAAAGTGGATCATTATCTTTCCAATCAAATGCCTCAGTGCTGTTTTTAAAAACCTCTCCCCCTGCTAGTGCTATCCTAATGAGCCAGCAAGGCAGATGGGTGTAGGAGATTTCAGCCTCCAGCTGTAGAGGAGCGATCGTAATGAACAACGAGGAACAGAACTCCATTCCAGCTGACGGGGAGAAGAACGTGTTATTAGTTCTGCTCCCCGCTCAGCTCCATCTCTCCAGAGTGTCATTTCTGCTCTCTCCTCTGGAATATTTGGCAGTAACTTTCCATAGCTGAAGTGCTTTAGCAGAGGCACTAAGGAGTCGTCGTCAAAGGTCATCTGATCTTGCTCTCTCCCTCATGTTCCCCTGTCCCTGAAGCTGCA
This sequence comes from Chelonoidis abingdonii, assembly GCF_003597395.2. NCBI lineage: Eukaryota > Metazoa > Chordata > Testudines > Testudinidae > Chelonoidis > Chelonoidis abingdonii. Next base: position 17,715,806 of record NC_133790.1, read on the forward strand.
ACCTAATTACACAGCCTGTGCCAGTCTCTCTCTCTCTCTCTCTCTCTTTCTCTCTCTCAGTCCTAACTGGCATTCCAGCCCCTCCCCTGCGGAAACAGCTTCAGCTAGCTCTCCTGGGCACGAGGAATACTACCTAGCACGTGCCTGGCACTTCCCACCCCTGGATCTCAAAGCACAAAAGTGAACATCCTTATCCCCATTTCACAGATTGAGCAACTGACGTACAGAGCAGGGAAGCAACTGGCCCATGGGCACAGCAGGGCTTCAGCCGATGCTACCCCCCGCCGCCCGAGAAGAAACTAAATTCATTGGATCTTTATTGTTGCACTAGAGAGAGACAGAGGGATGGACAATAGAGGGAGGCAGAGGATGGTCGTTAAGGGAGTTACAAAGAGACATTATGGTTGTTCAAAGGGAGGAGAGCTGGGAAACATTCCCAGAGCAGGAAAACTCCCTCTGTACAGCAGCTGTCATCACACGTGAGTAACCCTCCCCTGAGCCTCCCTGCCAACAGCTTGTTCCAATTCCAGCCGCTGCATTTTGCTCCCTACCAGTGCTGAGCTCTGGCAGCCAAACACCATCCAAGGCCTGATCCTGAGATATGTTAAGCCACCACAACTGCTGTGTGGTGCTGTGGGGGCTCAGCCCCTCTCAGAATTAGGCCCACCGATTGTAATCCACTCACATGATACCACCGCTACAGACGCCTTGTTAATCAGAAGGCTGCAGCTTTCTCCTAAAGGCAAGATTTCTCCCCCTACCCACCATCAAATGGAGGATTCCACAGCTAGAGCCTGGTGCTTGTTTGTGGGTGAAAAGCAAGAACGTTCCCACAACTTTCTGCACAAGAAACCCGTACACTGAGCCGCCGAGGCAACGGCCCAAGACACAGGAGGAGCCGTTGCCTCAGCGTCTTCCCTCTAACCCAGGGGTTTCTCCAACTCTTCCATTCTGTCAACCACTTTGTAAGCGAATCGTCCCCTCTTGGACCACTCGCCTGTCCCTGCTTGGCAGACCATGGTCTGAAGACACTCTCCCCGACCACAGGCCACCAACCAGGAGTGCCCATCCTAGTAAGAACTGGTGTGGCAGCAGGCATAGATTGGTGCAGCAGAATCATGAATGTGATTGAAGCATTTTTCCTAGCTGGGACGCAACCCTGGTGGGTTGCAACTAAGACACTTTGCTGCCAGTAACCCCAAGGAGGAGTGCAGCTAAAAACAAGGAGCTACTGCATCATGAGAGGCCATTAAATTGCACACAGCACTATCTGGAATGGGGTTCAGAGTGGAATCCCAGCTAAGAGGACGTACCTTGGAATGCAAAGGAGAATAGAGGAAAAGGGAAATGCAGAGAGGCAGGTTTTGGCTATAACGTGCCTCTTAAAGCTGCAGGGTTTGAGATATAGTATTGAAAAATGCTTTAGGGAGAGTGGCTATCGGTCACAAAGCCAGCCTCTTTCTGCAATTTTAGGGGATGTCGTCCTGGCTCCTGATCTGGCACAGCCACCAAACCAGAAATTATGGGGTAAAGAGAGGCACGTTTTGTGCTTTTCAAATACGCCTGTTCACAGACCCACCCCATTAGGCCGAGATGGTTGCTGAGCTGGGTTCAGCCACACTGACTGGAATTCCCAGGGTTCCAGGTGGAAACTTACAGAGGCCCATCAAAGCCCAACCTTACCCTGCTGGTGCCCTTCTAAACCCCTCACTCCATCACCATGGTAAAGCTCACCCTGCCCCACAAATCGCAAGTCAAATGCATAACGACCCTGACAAGGGGAGGAACAGCACATTCTATCTCAGTTCTCTGGGGTCAGCAGCTTTTAGACAGGAGCTCAGCAGAGACACAGCGTCATTTCAGGATCCAGAGCCCTCTTTTCTTCCAACAGCTCCTGGACTTGGTCTCTCTCTCAGCTCTCCTCCCTGCTCTGTCCTTGCCTGTGCCTCTCCACTTCTTGATTTCTTGCTCCGATTTAACTATCGCTGGGATTGAGCTGGATGATGGTACAGAATATAACTGAGCTTGACAGACACTGTTCAAACCCAGAGGGAGAGAGAAGACCAGGAAGGAAAGGGACTCGGCCAGAGTCAGGCCAGCGGTAAAGCTAGGCCTAGATGCCAGGACTCCAGTCCCAGCCCAGGACTCTACCCACTGGGCCACGCAGCCTCTTGCCAAATGTTCTCGGAACAGAACGTGACATTACACTGCATGGTATGAACTCCAATACCAAGCGGATTCCAACTCACGTGTCAGTTAGTCTTCTTGTAATATAGCCCTTTGCCCAGGTCAGAGAAACTTGCAGCAGCAGCATCGCGTAGCACAGTCTAATCTTCCTGAACTCCGGTTCTCTTCCACGGGTGTACCCATTAATAAAGGAATAATATCAAGCCATCGTCCTCCCAGCTCCTCGTCATCAGCGATCCCAACCACCGCCCTCTCCTGGCTGCAGAGCAAACGCTGGACTACCATTGAAAGAATTTGTTTAAGGGATAAACACAAAGAATGATGGGTGAAATTCCCCTCTGGGCAGCAGGTCAGACTACAAGGGCCTTGCACTACATAAACCCCCTAAATAGGGTGTAAGTGGCACATAGGTCTAGTGAGGGCACCCTGGACAGAGCTGCATTTCTTCCTCTATGCACTTTGCAAGCACATATAGGACAAAGAGGAGACTCAGATTTGTTGTACTGACCACAAATTAAAAACAGACATGGGTTATACCGTCACACAGCCGCCCAACCTAAAATTATACCCTGGAGAAAAGGGAATGCACAGCTTTGGCTTGGGTTAGCTGGCAAAACTGAAGACCATAGCTCAGACAAGCAGAACACGAGTGCTCCAGTGAACAGCAAGGCGTTAAAAGGACAAATAGGGAAAGGAAACTGCAGCAGAACGAATGAAGACAAAATTACATAGATTAGCACACAAGTCGTGATGGGACAGATTCTGTCCTTGGCTAAGACTGGACAATCGAGGCCTGGTTTCAGTAGCCATAGGAAGAACCCAGTGCATCTCCCTCACTGCACAACAAAGGACAGAGCAGAGACAATAGACAACCTTCTCCATCATGGTCAGTGTAGGGCAGAGGGTCCTCTCTCCAGGGTGTACAACTGAGAACAACTTACGGATCCCTGTAAAAGCCCCTTTGGACATGAGCCTGATATTCCCAGCAAAGTCTCTACTCACAGCCAAACCAAAGTAACTCATGATGTCAGTCGAGTTCACTGGTGACCAAGTGCCACAAGATGGAGAGAGAACCAAACAGCACGGCTTTCTTCAGCACCGCAGGAGCAGCTCTTCTGAAGGCAAGTGTCATCCTGTGCCAACTCCTTGAATTAGGCTTCTCGCCTGAGCCTTAGCTAATGAGATCAAGTCTCCCTTATCTGCCTAGTGGAAACACAGATGGGCTGCCAGTGCTGTCACTGCCTGGATGCCATTCTGAAGGCAGTAAAACATGGGCATTTGGCTCTGATCACAGGCATTTCATCAGCAATGCGCAAGCAACACCAAGAGCGTTGTTTGAAAGAGCCCATGATGTTCGGCTGGTTGCAGGGCTGGGCAGCTCAGACCACGCACTTTGCTGCTAACACCACCATCCAAGCATCCAGGGAGCTGAAGCCAAAGCTCTTGGTATCTGCACTCTCACCCCACTTTGACCAGAGTGCCAAGTGGCAAGAGAAGCTCAGGGAATAGCTAGTGAGACAGGCTCACAACAGGCTTTGAGGTGGGTGGACGCTTCACTTCCATACGTGGTGAGATGGGAGAGGTGGGCTCAAACCATGTTCTCAAGCAGGGGGAACAGTCGAAAGCCTCATGCCCAGTGTTCAGAAAGGCACTGGACAAAGCAGAACATTGGAAGAACCCTGCAGCTCAGCAGAATGGCTTCTTTACCATTGTGTGCAGGATGTACTTGGATATAATTAATGCTGCAGAGTAAGAGTCCTTCCCGCGCTGCTGGAGGATCCTCAGTGTGCTGTTGATAGGAAGGACTCGGCATTAGATGCAGCCAACAAGATGGAGAAATTCTGGCACCTCAAGAACAAGAGAGCCAAGTAATACGATAGCTCCATCCCACTGGTTGCACCAGCTGGTTCCCTCCTCCTTACAATCCCCAGTGCGGCTTGCTTGAGGCACATCACATAGAGCGCAGCTTCCTAAGAGCACAGAAAGCTGCACATCACCCAGTGCATTTCTGGGGACCAGCAAAGTCTTGGTTGCACAGAGCAGCTCAGAAAGTGGCAGCCTTGTTCACCCCTCAAGTAAAGAAGGTAAATACTGCACGCTGTCTGGGCTACTCGGGCCATAATCATGATGAAATCCTTGGCCAAGACAACTCACATGGACCACATGGAAGCCAAGCAGGGAGTTTGTTTTGCTCTGGTTGGCACAAGTTACACCTCAGCCGGGGCACTGACTGCACTTGATTTTGGGCACCATGCTCTGAAAAGGGCGCAGACAAACCGGAGAGAGACCAGAAAGGAACAACCCAAAGGATGACAGGTTCAGAAGGTGAACATAAGGGAAGTTGGACCGGTCAGCCTACAGCAAAAGGAGGAGATTATCACTATCCACAAAGAAACAAAGGGACATTACCAGGAAGAGCAGGTCTGGTTATTCAGCATCAATAAGGGCAGAATGAAGTATCAAGCTTGAAGTTCAGCAGAATCAAACGTTTCTAACCAGAAGTATTTGGGCAATAGAACAAGTTGCCAACAGAGACTGAGGAAGCCCCATCCTTGCAGATGTTCATTGGCACCTTCCCGTCAGGCAACCAGTTAGTAACCAACATGCTTGGATTCTTTTACCCTTTCTCCCTCCTGGATCCCTTCATCCAGGCCCCCCTCCCGCCCTTCCTCTCTCTCAGGGCTGGTGGAAGCTCTGCTCTAGCTTTGTTTGGTTGTGCCGAGTTCTGCACACTTGTAAGCCTCCTGAGTACTGCAAAGTCGCGACAATGCTGTACAAGCCTCAGTGGAGATGGTGGGAAGCAGAAGGCCAACGCTCAGCCTGTTGCGCTGAAAAACGTGCCCTTGGGTGAGCAATAGGCAAAAAGGAGGGATGTCCTGTGGCTAAAGCCCTGGACTGAGAGCATGTCTACACTGCGATGAAAGGTGTAGCTGCATACCCGACGAAGCTCTAATCTAGCAAGCTTGAACAGCAGCAGCAGTGAAGTGGCAGCAGCCCAAGCCCACCCAGCACTCTGCGTATGTAACAGGAGCAGCAGCCCGTCCTGCCACAGCTCTTGTTATTCGATCTAGCTCTTCCAAAGCTAGCTGGGGGTCTGCCTACCCATGCTGCAGTCACACTTCTGCCTACAGTGCAAACATCACCCTAGGCTCAGGAAAGCTGGGTTCAGGAACTCTGCCATAGACTCCCCTGTATGCCTCCGTTTTCTCTCTGTGAAACGGGATGCTAATATAGCCTCTTTCTCACCCTTGTCTGCCGTATACCTGCGATCTCCTTGGGGCAGAGACTCTCTCTTACTAGAGAGACAGCCCTGAGCACAATTGGGATGGCTGAGAAGTATCATAATACAAACCTAGTCAGGAACTGTGCAGCTGCTAGGCCCCAGAGGAGAGAAATCAACCCAAGAATCTGAATAAGATGTAAATTCACAGTTCCCAGCACCACCAGCTCTTGCTTACTTGCTGGGCTGTATGCCATTACCCACAAGCAAATCAGAGGAGAACACACAGCTAGTGTATTCATGACTCTGGCACAGTTTGTACGTGCGCCGAAATGGATGGAAGCGGAGCTGGTCAGAACAGATCAGATTGTGACATTTTTCAGCAAGACACAAAACAAAAACAGACACGTTTCTCATTAACATTTTCACGCCAAACATGCCTTTTTCCAACCAGCGCTCGACGCAACACGGTAACAGCCAAGCTTTGACTGTCAGATTAGCTTGGGAGGATTGAATTTTTATTGGTAAATGTAAATTTCACGGCACACACACACACCCATTAAAAATCTATTTCCAAAAAAAATCATCAAAACGTACAGATAGGGAAAGTAAGAAAAACGCTGCTTGAAAACTTACCAGAGTTTAATGTAAGGATACGTAAGGATATTTACTTTGTATAAATGGTGACCATTTGTGTTTTGAATCTCAGTGTCTACTATCAAATAACTATTGTCTCACCCTCCCGTAATATTCTGCAACTGTGAAAAATAAGTGAAAAAAATATCATCACCCATCAACGTTATTAAAAAAAAATGGAATTCTGTCAAGCCTACTCATCATCCCTAATGCAGTTTTATATTCCTCCACAAGAGGGAGAAACTAGACTATGGAACGGGCAACTCCAGTTGTTACTTTGATCACAGAGATTAATTCCTCGGAGCCGTGAAGGGCTATAGGCCATTTTTCATTGATGACTCTCCATGTGACTGAGAAGGAAAGAGCAATCCACAGATACCGGGCCAAACCTTCCCCTGCTCATTCCTTGGACCTCAATGGGAGTTTTAGCTCAGTAAGGACTGCAGGACTTGGCCCTACAATTTCTACCATCTTCAAAATCTTAACCAAGGATGAGTCTCTCCAAACTTGGCTCAATTAGTGTGAAAAATCCTGGCCCAACCATTACGGCCTGCTTTATGCTCATTCATGAGAGACCAGAGTCAAATCCACCTTTTCATGCCCTTATTTTATATATAGGATAGTGACCCGACACTTCTTCATGAGAAAAAAGAAAAGTGCCCAGAAGCAGCTTTGCGTTAAATATTACTGCTGACACTTTCTGTCATTATTCAACGGCTTTTTGTCTCTGCTTCAGGACAGTCTGAAGGAACATGCATGGGGGTGGAGAATCAGGAGCTCAAAAGTCCTAATTGCATCTCTGACACTAGCGTGCTGTGTGGCCATTGGCAAATTTATCTGCCTCAGTTTCCCCATCTGTACAAGGGGGCTAATGTTATCTTACCCAGCATACATGGGTGTTGGGAGCACTCAATAATTACTATCTGTGAAGTGCTTTGAAAAGGTAAAACGCTATTCTTCATGTACAGGAGTGACCATGAGGCCTAATGCACAGAGCACTGGGCTGGGTCTCAGCAGACCTGGGTTCTATTCCTGGCTCAGCCAGGAGCCTGCTGGGTGACACTGGACAAGACCATTCTCCTCTCTGCTTCCCCATCTGCAATAAAGGGCTAATGATACCAAGCTCCTTTGTAAAGCACTTTGAGACCTCCCGATGCAGAGAGTGATATATGCACTTACAATAAGAGAAGGATGATGGCATGGGTTTGATCCTGCTCCACTGACTTCCATGGGAGCAAGAGCTGCCTTATTTTACCAGGTAAAGTATGTCAAAGTCATTCACAGAAGAGCAACAGAGTAACACAAATCACATGCTCACGGCGCATTGAATTAAATAAAGTCTCTTCAATCTATTTCCTATTTCCATGCTGATCATAGGGCACCTCTCTGCAGGTTAGATACTACCCAGTGTCTCCATTCACAGCTTGCCAGCTGGTCGGCACAGTCTGGTCGGCTCAGAGCTGTTCCCAACCCACCCTGTAATCCACAAAGAGGACTCGGACGGCAGGAAAAGCTCAGTGCTAGAGTAAGTTAAAAAGGGCAATAAGTAGAGAGAAAGGATGATCTTGTGGAGAAGGCACTGGACTGGGACTCTGGAGATTCGCTGAGTGACCGTGGGCAAGTCACTTGATCCCTCAGAGCCAGTCACTCTAAAAACTGGTTTCTCTCTAGCTGGACTGCAGTAGAACCTGCAGACGCAGCTAAAGAGCCGGATCCCAGAGCCCGCACTGATGTTAGCGCTCCCAATGAGGTCAATAAGACTCCTTGCATGAGTGACAGGCTCGAGCGCCGGCTGGGCTCACAGCGAAGAGAGACGTTCCAGATGTGACTGAATAGTGCAGATCCCCACCCTCTGGAGAGCAGAGAGACTGATGCATGGAGAAGAGACAGAGTGGGAACGGTTAGCAATCACTGCAGTAAGCACTGCCAGACCTCTGCCCGCACTACTTGCCTTTCCCTGAGCATGTTCCTATCTGCTCCACAGGGAGGATTCCTCTCCCCAGTCTCAAAGCCACAGCAGAGCACATACCTGCCAACTTTGGAGAGCTATAAATAGGGAAACTCGGGAGAAAATTAGGGACGTACCTTTCCACTGACTGAACTACATTGGGCCGAGGGCTGTTTGGAAAGAGATGGGGGAAAACCGTGAGGATTTTGCTTTATTAAAAAAGGCAACAGGTCCGGCTCCTCCTAAATGTCAAGTTTTCCATCCAAACCCAGGGGATTTCTCCAAATAAGAACAGCACCGGCAGTTGGCATCAAGGCAGCACACTACTGACCCAGGACAACCCAAAGGCACTCCGCAGCACTGGGACAGGAACCAAGTTACAGGCAAAGGGCCCGATCCTGCAGTCCCCACTCAGGGAATACCCCACTGAAGTGAGCAAGGCTGCTCACAGGAGTAGAAGATGCCAAGACTGGGCACTAAAGAGGGCTTGTTCCAAGCTGGAGATGGCATCACTGTGAAGACACAGTGGAAGTCACTGGAGTCAAGCCACAGGATACGCTTGCAACTGGCGCACAAACCCGTGATCACTGAAAGCGGCCCAGGCCCAAGAAAGAGCAGGCAGAGGAAAGCGTTTCTGCCTATTGAGACAAGCACTAGCCTAACCCCAGGAGCCCCCTGTTTGTTTCCACTCTTCCCACCGCTAGGATGCGTCCGTCTCTGCAAGGAGGCATTTTCCATCCAGGCTGCGCTGCCGCCAGACTCCAGAAAACAACTCTGGAAGCATCGCTGCCGACTGCGCTGGGACCCTTCCAAGCCTCTGTCTGGTGCCCAGAGCTATAATTAGCAGAACTTAGGGAGTTATTTGATCTCCACAAAAAAGGAAAAGTAGTCCTCTCTTGGCTTGCCCCACAGTATTTAAATACCATTAGCTCAGAAAAACGACACTGCACTGAAGGCGGCAGCCAAAGCACCCTAGGGAGCTGGCAGGGCGGGTCTGTGCCAAGCCCAGCACGCTGCTGCAGCCCAGGTGTGACAGAGCAGAGGCATTCCCACAGGGGTACCTCTCACAACTGATGTTTTACAAGGCAATCCCCCTTAGCAATAGCTAGTCTTTCCCCTCCCAATGGCAGCTCCCCTTCCACATAAATAGCCCTTACTCATGTGAGTAGCCCACTGCCTCCCCTCTGAGCCAGGTAAACTACCCTTGGGGTAGGGGGCATCCGTTCTTCTCATCCTCCAAGCGTGAGACTCTTGCTAACTTTCCCAACAGGGCACATCCCTGGACTTGTACGGTGACCTGCAACTTCCCTTTACCCCAAATCTACCAGCCTGGGACAGGAGTCCAAGTGGCCCAGCACATGAAACCTCCCAGGACTGGCCCCAGAAGAGGGCCAATGCCACCCTCACCAGAAGGGTAATTAGATTCCCTTTCCATGTAATGTTTCCTCCTGCTGGTTTCTAGACCTGGCAATCTGCCGGTAGCCCCAGGAAATCTGACGGCATCCGTCACCAGGAGCGTTCATCTCTCTCCAACTCCGGGATGCTGCTCTTGGTTCAAGGTGATCAGAGGAGGCCGGCTGAGCAGAGAGAATTTTCAGAGCCTTTCAGCAGTTTGGGGTTACTGCAGCAGATGCATTTGTCCTTTTCAGGCTGGCACATGCCCATTTCCCCTCCCTCTCTTCTGAGCAGTGCTGCCAGAAACAGGACTGTATTCAGGTTTAGCAGCAGCGAGGGGGTTAACAGCTCACCAGGCCCAAACCTGTGTGGGTGTAGCAGCACCACAGCTATGGGAGGTACACACTTCTTAGGTAACTGCTGAAGCAAGAGTCTGTTTATGTAGGGCCTACAAAAACAGAACCTGTTATCAGCAATGGTGTGATAGGTTTCCCCACCACCAGAGTGGGGCCACATCACATTCTCCTATAGAAAACATATGAGAAGGGGGCATAGGGGCCAGGAAACTCTGAAGATCACCGTACAGTTTCCTCCTAATGCTCCTCTCAGAGGAGGGAAGGGGCTTGGGGGTCTAGAGACAGGAGCTTTGAAATCCGCACAGCACAGGTATCCGCAGAGAGCTCTGATCCCAGGCCTCAGGATGCAGGGGCTTCATGCTAGCACACAGCAGCTCCCTCAGAGCCTCCACTCGCCCCGCAGGAGGGGAGTGTGTTGCTGATGCAAACAGCCTTAACCCCTGCAAGGACACCCGCAGGGTCTGGAAGGAAGCACACAGCAGAAGACTCCAGACATGCCTCCTCCGACTCTGCCCTAGGGCCAGTGGGGCTCCCTGGGGCTCAGTGGAAGAAAGAGCGTGCTGGGGAATTACTGCTCCCCCATTCCACACACCCCCGCCCATTGATTCATCTGCACAAGCTTAGGCCTCCAGGTGTTCCTGAGACCGAGTCTTTCAAAGACAGGCGCTTCCACGCTGCCAGCACACTGCCTCTCCTCTCATGTACTGGGCTCTCCAGTACAGACACCAAGTCAGCCCTGGCCAGGAGGGCTGGTGGTGCCCTGCTTCCCAGAGCCCCAGCAGGGCTGCAGATCCTACCCCACTGGAAGCTTTCATGCGGAGACACTTTTAGCAGCTCCGCATGACCCACTGGGTCATGGTTGTATCTCCTCTCTGCCTCCTTGCTATAAAAACATCGCTGGCTCCCTGCGGAAAGCTGGACTGAGAGGTCTTGTGAAGTCAGGGGGATGCTGGTGCCAGCTTCCTCCCCAGTGTTCAGTGCCAGAGTTGCTGGCCACCCTCCTGGGTGCTGGATCTAACAACAGCTACTGCATAGCTGTGCAGCTGGCAACACGCAAATTAGAAGGGTTCAGACACTGCAGCTATTGACGGGCTGGTGCGGGAGCTGCTGCCCATTCCAAAATTCACAGCGCTGGCTGGATTTTCCTGGGTCCGACCCACATCTCGCACGAGCCGACTTCGCATCAGCCCTTGTGAGGCATCACAGCTCGGGACTGCAACGTGACAACCCTGCAGCTTCACGCTGCAAGGATGCAATAGCATCTCCCAGGGGTGAAGCCTGTAGACACAAACATGGCTAGGTCGCGGCAGTGCCACTATGTGACTTTTGATCTGGCCTGGCTAATACATAGCGTGGCAGACCCGAACGAGAGACATATACCCAGCACCCTCCCCTCTAGGCCAGCAAACAGCACTAATGCTGAGCTAGTTACACACGTTAAGGACCAAAGACCACTGCACATTTCTATCCCACTGATTTCATATGGCGGCAAGGCAGTCACAACCTGACACACACAGGCTGGAGAGCAGCCAAGATCCGGAACATTAGGCTTCCTGTTTCCCTTGGTATATATCCCAGACATACCTACCCCAGTATCTCTGCGTGTGCGGAGACTGACTGACTGTGACTAGGAAGGATTCCACTGTAATAATCAAAATGAAACAGGGAACTGAACATGACGACCAGAGATGCTGCAGTCCTGGTTAGCTGGTGCCTCCTGTCTCAGACATACAATTACCGAGAATGATCATTCTGCATCTCGGCTGCAGGAAACTCTACTTCTCAACACCCTGCCAGGGCTGTTGGCTTTTTAAATGTTAAACAATATTATCTAACAAGGTTAATTAAAAAAAAAAATCAAACCCTTCCAAGCCTGAGTGGGACCAACGATACTCAGCACTTACCTATTGCTCCTCATCGTCAAAGCCATTTGCTGAAACTACCAATTCATCCTCATGAGGGAGTTAAGGGGTCTCGTTGCCATTTTGTAAATGGGGAAACCGAGGCAGAGTAGGACCTAAGGGGATAACTTGCTCAAGGTCACAGAGTGTGTTAGAATATGGAAGTTCCTGGCTCCAAGTCCTGTGCTCAGACCACACCTCTCTCCAAGGAAATCAGTGCCAGCCAATTCAGATTGCCAGCAGCCAAGCGTTCTTATTTGGTCCGACCCCAGACACCTAGCTGCAATAACAATTCTGTTAGGAAAGGCTGTTGTGTTACTGCTACAGCTTAATACAACTGTGCCAGGCAGCACATTTCCCAAGAAGTGGGCATTCCTGTGCAACGATAGCATCAGGCGATCACCAACCCACAGCCTCTCCTGTGGTACAGAAGGGACAGGACTCAGCTGTCATGAAGACCATGGGAATTTTTAGCAAGGCTAACGGACAGACCGACCGACCGACCCTGTGGTTTTAATTGGCTCTCCAGCTCCCCGAGTAACACAATCGGTACTGCCCAACGCCACCACAGAGCATAGCCCTAAGGTGATCGGCAGCTGTGGAACAGACTGGGCACACTTCACGGGCCAGTCTGTGGGAGACACAGCAAATTCAACTGCCAGAGCCCTCCACGGCATGGAGCAAGGAGTCGCCTTGTCAGCCTGAGACTGATTTGTACCGAGAACACTATTAAGCCACTCAAGGTCAAGTCAGCTCAGATTACCACCTCCCTCCTCCTAGCTTGATTGCCAGCAGCCAAGTGTTCTTATTTGGTGGGTCACAATCTTCCAGCCCACAGCCTGCTGGACAGGACAGGCTCTTAGCCCGTCCAACGACCACCAGTTTACCAACCCTTGCTCCCTTCTGAATTTACTCACCTCCTGGCAAACTGCCCTGCACTTGACATCATGGCTGCAAAGATCCCCCTCTGGTTTGGGCCTCACACACCCAGGACATTCCTTCTTTACATGGACACTAACCAGCACAGCTATGGTGCCTTCCATACGTACGTCGCTTCCCTTAGCATTTCGGCTACTGGGAACGTACCCTGCGTATACCTAGTCTGACTAGCAGTCCCAAGACCCAGATGTCTACTAGCCTCTCTGGCTCAGAGGCCACACGAAGAACACCTAGCGTTCTTCATCACTAGCCCCACTACCTGCCCCCCTTCTTCACACTCCCTTGCTGTCACACACTGCTTTCCTCCCTAACATTTCCCACCACGGCCGCGCACAACAGAGATGACTAATATAGATAAGGGCCTGGGGGCCATCTGTGCCCTATCTGCACTAGGGCTCCCCCTGTTCCTCCACCAATGGAGCTGAGCCGGCAGTAGGAATGGCAGGAAATTTTAGTAGAAAAAGCCTAATGGAGATAAACGTCATATTCTGTAGTTGCTCCCTGTGTGGAGAATTGGGCCCAAGACATTGGCTAGAAACCATGGCCAGGAGCATCTACCAGTCCGCTCCAGGGTAGGAGAATGGAGTTGTCTCTCTCTCAGGGCTGCACGGGCAGGCCTCTGGGCTGGGACAAGAACAAGAAGGCCGGGGAGAAGAGAATGGGAAAGAAGGCGCACAAAGCCCAGATGTTTGGGGGCTCAGGTCTCAAGCAAACAATCAGCTTGAGCCCCCAACTCAACTCTTCACTAAAAGGAGGAGGAATTATAATTTTGGGGCTCCATTCAAGCCACGGAATCCCCAGACTAATCAATCCATAACATCGTCATGGTTTAACCTCTAAGTCAGTGGTTCCCCAAACTGTGGGGGGGCACCCCCTAGAGGTGACACAGAGGAATGTTTCAGGTAGGGAAGCCATACAGACAGGCATGGGCCAGCCCCCACGGAGGATGGGGAGGGAATGCCACGTTTCCAGACCTACTCCACGCCCAGACCAGCTCTGCCCCCAACCCCATTCAGCCCTCCATCCTGACTGCCTCCAAGCCTGCTCCACCCCAAACCCCAGTTCTGCCCCCATTCCCTCTACACCCCCAGCCCAGTTCTGCTGCTAGCCCCAGCTCCTCCCTGGCCCATCCCTAGTACTGCCCCCAACTCTGCCTTCAGTCCAAGCTCTGCTGCTGAGGAAGCCATGACTGTGTAGTAATGGAGGGGCGACGGGGTGGGGTGCAGATAGATTCCATTATTGGAAAAGTTTGTGCCCCACTACTGTAAGGGAACTGCTAATCCCCTCGCTGATGTGGCCAAGGCGAGGAGCGGCCGCTAGGACACAGCATGGGCCAAGGAGGAGAGGGGTCTTCTCGGAGACAGAGCTAGTTTGGAATCAGAGGGTGGAGCAAGTTCTGACCTCCTGCTCCTCGCCCCGCCTGCACCATCCGCCTCCCCTAAATCTTGTTCTCGACTCCCCCCAGCGCAGGAGCCAGCAGCAAGCTCGGTTGCTCCAAGGGCTGAGGCCAGGGGCAGGGGGAAGTAACAGGCAGAGAATCGGAGGCCATCAACCACTGAGGGAAGCAGGGATACCCCAGGCTCTCAGCAGGGATTGCTGTGGGAGACGAGGAAGATGGGAAGCATCTCAGAGTTGGGAGGGGAAGAGGACTGGGGCAGGCAGGGGTTATTCTGCCATTGCAAGACAATAAGAGTCAGGAGCAAATGTGCCCTGTCAGCCCAGGGAATCTCAGCATGTTTCTGTCCCGCCATGGAACATAATTAATGGTTTCAAGACAGCAAACGACTCACACAAACCACTTCAGAGATGACGTCATCTGTTTCCATTGAACTACCAGCTCGCAGGAGCAGCTACAGAGCAATTGACTCTGGGGAGCCACTCTCTCTGGGCAAGCAGGGGCTGAACACACAGCACCCTGGCTGGGAAGGTGACATGTGAAGTTGCTCAGCCCAAAGGTGTGGCCCACCAGGACCAGGAGACAGTCTCCTACGCACGGGAAAAAGATGTGGCAGGCATGACGTACCCAGACCAGGACTCCCGGATTTGTCTTCCTACAGTGCGCTGCAGAGCACACCCCACCCTTCCCCAAGGCTGGGATCACTGGGTGGGGAGAAGGTGAGCTCCCAACAAAGGCCGCAACTCCACACTGGACTGTGAAGTGAATCAATGGTAGATCTGCCCAGCACTGTGTCAGATGGGATGACTCTACAGTGAGGCTAAACACTGCGCTCAAGACACTCCCATATCATCTGGAGCTAAGAGGAGGAACCAAGAGAGATCAGTGTCTGCCACAAAGCAAAAGAAATCTTCCCTTGCAAAGCCAGTACGTCCCACCAGCAACAGCTTTGAGAACCACTCCTCCTTTCCCTACCACCAGCTACCACTCGCTTTAAGGGCTATGTTTCTGAAGAGAGCTCACGAACAAGGCTCTGACTTTGCACATCCACCTTTTTTTGCACACTCAGCTTGGGGCTCTGCAGTCTTTGCCTGCCCAGCAGCGTGACACTGCATGTGCAAACAGTGCCCACACAGGTGCATTACCCGAAGTGAATGAACAAAGCTGGCAGCTTGGGCGCATGTCCAGCTGGGCCACCCAAGTCGTGCAATCTAGAGTATGCTGCTTCTGAAGTCACAGCAAGAACTGCAGGAAGACCGGAAGAAGTGGAAAACACATTGCATTGAGAGAGGAAGGCTAGCAAGGGGATCAGCTGTGTTAGTCAAAAGAACTGGGGATGACTTCACCTGCCCGCTTCACTGGCTGCACCTTCTAAAGGGAAACTAGGCATCTTGCTCAACAATGGGTCTCATACGCGGAAACGAATTGCTCAACTCTCTGCAGTTGAGTTTCAGCACCTACCCTTTTCCTGTGGTTGCCTGTTCCTCTTTCAGCACAATCTCAGATTTCTGAGACTAGAAGTGACTGTTCCGAGCATCTAAGCCTGAACTCCTGGGCTCTCACATTTCCCCCCAGGGACTGCTGCCAGTGGGGGAAATTATCCTTCACGGCCTGGCGCCTTCAAGGCCAGGAGTTCTAGGAGGACAAGGCCTGTGGCTCGATTCTTCCCTCCCTTTGTCTGCCAATCTGCCCTTCCCTCTTGCACTCAGCTTCTGCAGCACCATGGGCTACCCAAGGGTGAGCTACAGTGAATAAGGAAGTGTTAGATGGTTGAGAAAGATCTCAATTAACGAGAAATATTTTAAAATAGATAAACAGCCCAGGTTTAGACAAATGGAAATCGTTAAAGGCAGCTTAACCCAAAGGGAACAGGGATACTTGGGAAATGTCCAGCACAGAGAGAGGGGAATCTAATTCAAGTAGGTGCTAAAGGCCTTTGAGTCACTCAGGCAGGGAAGTGCCTCAGGGGACAGCTCCCTCATTATAAACAAACTATTGTCTGAAAACCAACACTGGAAGCAATGATGCGTGCCCCAGAGCATGGTGGGGGTGAGCTGGGCTGGATGATGGAGGGAGGCAGAACTGCATGCTGAATCCCCACCAGAAGCCCCATCATTTCGCTCTGAGCCAGTGCAGCAGGTTTGTTCTCCACTGAATCCAATCTTCCCAGAGAAAACCGCAGTTCGGTTCAAGGATCTGGTGAACATGAATGTGAACATGGCAGCAGCATGCCATGAAACTGGGTGAGCAGTGGGCAGCTCGACACGCCGGTCCTGCAGCCAAACGCCCTGGAACATCCCACCTGACTCCACCTTCCACTCTCCCACTCTGCTGCCTTCGCTTGTCATTGCACTGAGTTTGGGCAGAGCTGTGGATGGGATGGGGGCGGGGAGGGGAGAGTAGATCTGAGTTGGTTTTCCCTGTCTGTCAATCCTTGTATCGAGGTCTCTTCAGCCAGGGACGAGGCCTCCCCAGGCAGAACAGAGTGTGCTCCGTCCCCCAGCCGCATCCACCCAACGCCAAGAGCGCTTTGTCCCACGGGAGGTGGTTTGGACAAGCTGCTGGACAGAAAAAGGTTTTCTTGCTGAATCCCACACAGGGCGATTGCCACCCCCACTGCTGCAGGTTGTTTATTTCCAAAGAGGAAACCAGATACCACAGGGAATGCAGGCCAAATAGGAAGACATACTGCAGAAGCTGCTATCTCAGTATCTATTTGATCACCAGAGGGGGACATTAGCTCTGGGAGCAGCAGCGCAGCCACCCGGACAGCCTGCTTCATAAAGGACTCAGGTTTGAAGGGGTATTTTAAAAGCAATGGCCCAGCGCAGCCTGATGGCTTTCAAGGCTGCATCCCTCTCAAGGCTCCAAGCGACATGGGCAGCAAAGCAGCTGGTGTCAGTCGGCTGTGGTCTGCGAGAAAGCGCTTGGATGCTGTTTAGATTGGAGCAAGGGGTTTGTTTTGTAAAACAACAGAGCCGTGAGCACACAGCAGGCCAAGTCCTACGGACAGGGTGGGGCCTGGGCCCTGCAGGCCACCACCACATTCAATGCAATGCAGGCTGACACCACTGAAGCAACGTCACTGCCTTTCCTAGGAAAAGATGCTGAGGGAGATGGAAGGAAGGACCCTTCACCATAACCATATGAAGGACAAGGAACTCAACTCATGTCAGAACATTGTGCATTTGCTCCGCTGGGAAGTGGACAGCCAGAGTCCAGGGAGAGATGCCAGGCGGCAGGGGGCCCTGGGAGCCGGGCAGCCAGAGTGAGGTAGCAATGCCAGGCAGAGAATGGCACACACTAATATCCCAGTCCCCACGGCTGAGGAAGTGTGTGGGAGAGACCCAGGGGCAGCTCCACGCCACAATGTGCCAAGCACGTGCTTGGGGAGGCATGCTGTGGGGAGCGGTCTACCGGTCGCCGGGAGGGCGGCAGGCGACTCCGGTGGACCTCCCACAGACGTGCCTGCGGATGCTCCACCGAAGCTGCGGGACCAGCAGACCCTCCGCAGGCACATCTGTGGGAGGTCCACCAGAGCTGCAGGCCCGTTGACCGGCAGAGCACCCCTCGCGGCGTGACACTGTGCTTGGGGCGGCGAAATGGCTAGAGCCGCCCCTGGAGACAATGCCCCAGCCATGGCACTGGCAGACAGGGCCTGCTGCAGTAGGGAACAGACAGCTCTGCATTCACAGCCATCGCCTGCTGAGTTGGAAGGGCAGAGCTTGGAGCGACCGTACACCCAGACACGGTCTCACCTTGGAGCGGGAAACAGATGAGGTCACCCCTCGTCTGAACTCATTTCCTTTCTCAGACAGCTCAGAGACTTTGCCTTGGATTAAAAAGACAGGGGTAAAATGACCCAAAGCCAACAGAGGATGTTCCCCACTAAAAGCTCAACACTTCATTAATCCCGGCTCACCCTCCCAGCCTCCGCCCAGGACTCCCAGCCTCGGGCAATCTGTGAGGACCAGCTCAGCAGGAGCCAACAGAGTAGAGCTGGCACCATTGATGCAAGGGGCACCGAGTGGAGTGGGCCCTGCCTGGCCCTCCACTCCCTAACTCCCAAGGCAAAGCAGGGAGCCAGACACACAGACCCCATGTTAGGCTATCACGAGGGTTTGGTGCATGCAGCCCTTGGCCAGCGGGTACGGATGGCCCTACAGGCACTGCACAGAGTCACCTTTTCTCTCTTCCTCTGATTTTCTTTGTGTGTATTCAGTGACAAGTGCTGGACTGGCCATGCTAGAGTGTAAAGCCCTCTACCTATGCCTGAAAACTTAGCCCCACGGTGGCATCAGAAGCAGCACTAAGCTGACCGAGAAAATGGCTGCAGCCTGCAATGCTGTTGAAGGGTGAAAGCCTCTGTGTGCGTCAGGCATGCACCAGAGCTTTGCAGCCAAGGCAGCTTCAGGGACAGTGGATACGTGGACAGCACAGTGATGGTGCTGTGCAAAAACCTGAGATCAGAGAAATGAGCTGCCCTGCGCAGAAAGATGCGTGTCTGTGCATGCAAGCGGTGCAGAAGGATGAAACGGGTCCTTATTTACCTAGAACTCATTTCAGGCCCATGGAAGGTTAGAACTAAAGGTTGTCTGGCTCCCAGCCGGCGTTCAGCTTTCCACGCCACGCTGCCTCCCTGGCACAGGAAGATTAACAGTGGGAGGATTAAAGCGAAGCTGCACCCTGCTGCCAGCTTCTCCTCGGGAGCATTTAGTTCTGTAGCCTCATTTCAATGCCTGAGACAGGGCGGTGGAAGCTGCCAGCCACATACAGAAGCAAATGAGTAACTCAGCTATGAGCATTAGAACTGCCCTGAGTTCAACTCCCCCTACAGCAGATAAGCCCCCAAGTCTCTCCTCTCCAGCACCTCTGCTCCAGTCATAGGGAGCAGGTCTGCACAGGAGGTTTCTCTCCCTGTCAGCCTATGAACACACTCTGCCAGGTGACATTTCTGTGGAGGAGGCAGCTGGCTCTTTCCACCTGGTTAATTTCCGGCATCCTCTTCCTGCCACCCGTGGCGTGGCCCCTCCAGCCACACAGTACAATGGTGCCAGCATAACCCATCGACAGAGAAGTCTCTGTGAGGGAGCAAACACCCAACTTGCCGAAGACTTGGATGGTATAGATTTGGCCCAAACTCACCCTACCCCTCACTGCTGCTCATTGGTGACTCAGGAGAGTTACAGCAGGGATGAATTTTACACAAGGCACCTCACACCTTAGCATGGCCATGAGAGAACATGCTCACAGGCCTGCTGGCTAAAGCTGAGCACGTTGCCGATCTAGCATCTCAACGTGCTCAGCTTTAGCCAGCAGGCCTGTGAGCTTCCATTTTGGGAGAGCTCCCGTTTTGGGAGGACTGATGGTCGAAGGTGCTTAGCATCTTCCAAGGGGACTGCAGCTGCTCAACACTTCTAAAAATCATGGCCCAAGGGAGCTCGAGCTGGTCACACAAATGTGTTTGTGTTCTGTGCCTCAGTTTCTCCATCCATAAGGCGGTAATAGTAAGTTGGCTTAATTTATCCATGTTTGCAGAATGTTTGGAGATCCTTGGATGGAAGGAGCTCTAAAAGCACAAAGTATTTTTTATAGGAGAGAGAGAGGAATGTTCTCTGCTCTTTGGGGGAAACCAGGTATAGCTACCACGTTCTCCCCACATGCCTCATGCCATGACCAGCCCAGTGGAATTATTGCACATGCAGCTGAAAGTCAGCCAGACCTCTTGCTTTGTGTGAACTTCCCACCATCAGCTTTCTCAGCACTCTCCCCGAGTGCAGGAATCGGCAGGCATTTTGTTCTCAGACTGGCTGCAGCATGAAGCAGAGGAGAAACACCCTGTTCTCAGATGAAGACTTTACTTATGTTCTTTTTGTTGGTTTGCCTTAGTAGAAAAAGTCATTCAGCCTGGAATGTTTAGCTCGCTGCCTGTGGAAACTTAACAAGAATCAGACTGTCACATTACATGAACACACAGTAAAGACGTATGTAAAGACATGCTCAAAATTTGCATCCCATCTCAAGCAAGGCTAAAGGCAGCAAGGTCCAACCCGCCATGACCACTGCATTTTCTGTGAACTCAAACTGTTCTGAATGCAGCAGAAAGACATCAACCTATTTCAAGAAAATCTTTGTCTCTTTCCAGGCACAAATGGGTCTGCGAACTCCACAGACACTTGAGAAATGAGGATATTAGCCCCCCGGAAGAGATAGGGATGGCGAGGGATTTATTTTCCTTTTCCAGAGCTAGTCAGAACTGACTATTACAAATGTGTCTTATGACAGATCATATTTCACCATTTACCCAGAAGCCCAGGACCCGTGCTTAAGGGTGAAGCATCTACAGCACAGAAATGCAGGGGAAGCTATTCTGCACCCAGCATCCTCACCATTAAACAGCTGCTAAGCTCTGTAGAGCAGCTGTATTTCCTGTTGTGCCTTCTTATTCTTTGTATTTCATTCCTACATCCAGCTACCCTGCAGCAAACAATGAGATTAAACAAGAAACACCACCTTCAGATTACCCACTCAGCAAAAGGCAAGTGGGGGAAGGGGTTAAATAAAGAGGTTTGTGCTGGCTTTAAAGCCTGTGGAGCGTGTTGAACGCCTTGGGAGACAGGTACAAGGACACAGAACCAGTTCTCCTTGGAGTTCCCAGGTTCAAACCCAGCAATGACCCCAAAGCATTCCAGTCTGACGGCTGTTGGTATTGCAGTAGCTCCTAGGGGCCACAGTAAGAGATCAAGGCCTCACTGTGTTAGGCACAGACGCAATCCCTGCCCCAACAAGCTCATAATCTGAGTGTAAGACAAAAGCCAAACACACAGAAAGGGGAGGAACATGTGTGGTAACGAGGAGACAGCAGGGATAGGCAGCGGGCACAGCACCCCCACGGTCTAACTGCTGTCAAGGTTTTGCAGGTGTCACTGCAGAGGGCAGTTTTAAGGAGGACAATGATGAGGCCCTGGGGATTTTTACCGACAACCCCCATCTACACATAAGGGGCTGCAGGAGAAGAAACGCAAAGGTGCTTGTCTGGCAGGCAACAAGAAACCACTTTTCACCAAGCTCCCAGCTCACACAAACTGCCAGTACAAGCGGGGCTCTCAGCGGAGTGGCCAAGAAGCAGATGCACCGGGAGACCCCAGCCTCTGCAGATGGCCCCTCCAGGTCACCGCTATGGCACTGCTGCTCTGTGAGAATACCCAAATACCCTCAGAGCTCAGCCCAGAATCTCCCACCAGCCCCAAATACAATTACTGGTTTAAATGTAAAGGAAATGAAAAATATCCTTATAACTGTGCTATTTCTTCTGCTTAGACTGGCTAAGCACCATCTCCCCAAGATGTATGGCTGGCCTGATGCTAGCTCTCAGACGAAGCTCTGCCCACACACCCCTGCTCCAGCAAGGAAACTTCTTATGGAAACATGAACAGGCTTGGAAAGTTTCCTGCAAACAGCCCAACAGAGCCGTGCCAAATAAATCCAGAGGTACAAAAACTACTGGAGGAGCCAGAGCCCTTTGAAGCCGCTCACAAATCAAAGTCTCTGACTGAGTTTTACAGCCTGGGGATGAAAAGTCCGTCCAGAGCAGCTCCGGACCTCCCGCCCACACTATTTCCCTAACTTAAATTCTCTACCCCTTCTTAGATGCAGCCATGCCTAATTCATGGGCCACAGCATACAAAAGCCAACTATGCTCATGGCACCTAGTGTGTAAACCGCTCAGCAGAGGCCCATTCATGCGAAAAAGTCAGAATTTTTGCAACAGACCCTTTCACATTGACGAGAACGTAGCTGAGATACATGGTGGGAGGAGACAGGGAAGGTGCATTAGCCATTATTGCAATACAGCATATGGACCCGGTATTGGTGCAGGCCAATAGCAGGACTTGAGTAAATGAGTCGGCCTAGAAAATGGCCACACACTGCAGGAAGCATTTCCAGAAATACCGAACTCTCAGAGTGGTGCTTTTCATCTCCAGGTGCCCACTTTCCCTGCCCAGTGTCGGCTCTCTGGGAAGTTTGGAAGAAGTCGGGTCTCATTATTATTTGGTAACATGATGTAGATTAGAAGTGTTCCAGGGCAAGGACTCTCTTTTCATCCTGTTTGTGCCATGCCTGAAACAATGAGGTTCTGGGTCCACAACTGGGACACTGCCTCAAGATAGATAAATAATAAAAAAAACCATCATACTATTGCTGGAATGCCCAAAGGCCCCACTATGCTTGTGTTTATGAATGGGATCAGTAGAGGCATTATGATCTTAACATAAAAACAGAGGGCTCAAAACCAGTCCTGTAACGCTGGTAAATTTCACCACAGTATTCGGAGCAAACGATTAAAACCAAACCCGAGTCAAGAAAGATCATGCCGGGTACGTTTATGCTGCAAAAATAAATAAATAAATAAAGACCCACCAAAACAACTCTCAGAGCTTGCGTCAAGTAACTAGAGCGTGTGGGGCTCAGCAGTGCAGACCTTCATCCTCAGGCTGGAGCCTGGGCTCCGAAACCCAGTGAGGTGGAAGGGTCTCAGAGCCCGGGCTCCAGCCCCAGTCTCAAGTCTACGCTGCTATTTTTAGTCCTGCAGTGAGAGCTGAAGTCAGCTGCCCCAGGCTTTGAAATTGCCGGCCACAGGTTTGGTTTAGTTTCTCCCCATTGTCGATGTACTCGGAGGGTCAGATTCCCGCCTGAAGTAGTAATAAAACACCAGACAGCATCACTGCCTGGTATGAGATAACGGCTCAGGCTCTTGGAACAGTCTCCGTTCTTTGCTGATATTTGTGTCTTTGGTCTTGCTGCTGTCTCAGTCGTCTTTTCCATGATCATTTAAACCTGATTCAATCAAAGTCGTTGGTATAATCCCCGGTTGCTCTGTGGCAAAATTGTTAACGACGGCTCATTGAGAAAACCTTGCTTTGGCGGAACTGCTAACCACCGCTGTGCTTATCTTTTTGCATTACTGTTGATTCACTTTTTGTGTTGCCTCTGAAATGATTGATCATTCGAATGTATAAGAAGTGAACAGCATTAGATTTTAGGAAGCAACAGCAGGCTTCATGCAAGTGCCACCTCTGAAATGATTACAGATTTTCAGAGGTCAAAAGAAATGAAATAATAAAAAAAGATATTAAACAAGACAGGAAATCATTTGAGTGTAAACACTGTGGCTTTTCAAAGCACAAGGCACAACGGCACCTATTGTTAGGGAGAATTTTGAAGAAATGTAGTGGAAAAATTGTGTTCACTAAACTGTTTTCCTAAGATGCAACCCAAAAATAAGTGGAAATGGCCACACTGCTAAAAGGACAGTCTTATCATGCTCTTAGGATGGGTTAACTGAGAATGACACACACACACGCACACATGTCCCTGCCCGGAGATGGTAAATTCAAGTGACAGTAACAACAGAGCACTGGTAAGCACAAGAGGCTAACCCATCACACACAGTCTCTTGAATCAGAATCAGGTACAGCAGCATATTAGATCCCCTCCAATGACTTTTGGAGCCTGCGATACAGACCAAAGTCAAACCAGAATGTTTTAAAGGAACCTAGGCTAAATGTTTCCAAGCAAACCTCAAGCGCAGGTATGGCACATAACGTGCCCAGAACTTTGTGCGTGTCAGAGCTTGTTTTGTCCTTGGTATATGGCTCCTACTAAAGAGGATGAAAATTGCATTATTTCATTTGTAAGTGTTAGTCTACACTAGAAGTGCGACAGCTCTCCCGTCAGCATAGTAACACCATCTCTGCGAGATGTGCCGACATATTACTGTCCACACCACCGCTTAGGTCAGTGTAACGTCACTCTGGTTGTAGCTTATTCACACCCTTGAGCAAAGTAAGTTTTATTGACATAAGTGATAGTGTGTATAAGCCCTAAGACAGCAGCATCTCGAGGCCCCAACCAAGAGGAGAGCCCCACAACGTGAGGCATTGTACAAACAGCCTAAATAGACAAGATATACAAAAGTGTGGAAGGGGAAACCGAGGCAGAGAGCTGAGAAGGGACCTGCTCAAGGTCACACAGCACAGTCTGGAAGCCAGATCTCCTGAGTCCAAGTCCAGCATTCTAGTCACATTTTTGTCTACATTTGGAGGTATTTTTACCTCAGAAAAATTCTTCTAAAAAAAGTATTTCCCTTTAATCTTTCATTTTGCCCCACAGTCAGCCCCCAGCCCTGTCAGAGATTCAAATCTTCCCTACAGGTACACCCCCAGTGGCCAAAGATGGTTTAATCAGAACTCCTTACCATGCACATCTATCCTGCGCTGGAACTGGGGAAGTTCCCTGGCCTCTGTTATACAGGAGATCAGACCTGACGATCACAATGGTCCCTTCAGCCTTGGAATCTAGGAATTGGCTACAAGGATGTCCCTGTAGCTTGGGACATTCCCCACCACATAGGGACTGAGCAAATTCTACAGTCCAGGGAGATGTCAGGTGGGAAGATTGGACCAGAACATGGCCTCTGAGCTGTAACACTGGTATTTCTGACTAGCAGAGCAGAGAGAACTGGGGTGGGGAAGGCCCAGCACAAGTCACTTGTTACTGTATGTGTGCCCGCGTGTCTCTAACAATGACAAGTGTTTTGTTCTGTAGAGACAGAATAAAATGAGAGAGGGAGAGAGAATACAGACACACACACATACATCCGTGCTCCTGACTAGTATTTCAGGTGATCCAACCACTGTAACACGTCTCTCTTGCTCTCTTTTCTTTGGCACTGAGTGTTCCCATGGTACATTATCAAATCAACAGGTCCAGGCTGACTTCACGGCCTGCATTTAGGGAACTTTTTTGCAAGATATTCCAGCAAGGTATTTTTGCCATAATTATAAAAAAAACCTCATAAATGAGCATGAAGGGAGAAACAACGACCGCCCTGGGAGCGCAAAGCTGAGATCTGTTTTTCTTCAACGCAAGCACACACTGGCTTATTATTGTAGGGTTCCTGATGAGGGCTGGGCTGCTGCTTTGGTTTCTTAAAGAAAATAAACAAGAAAGAAAAAAGACTGAAGGATTTATTTTAAAGGGGAAAAAATGAAATCCCAAAGGACAGGGCTCTACACTGTAAGCATCAGGTTTAAATTACCAATAGATTCTACCAGTTCCAGTCCCCACAAGGTCAGCACTACCCTTCACCCTTCTGAGGCTGAGAAACCAAGTGCCATGAAATGCACTGGGTGTCTTTCACATGAGGAATTGAAAACAGAGATCCCGCCTGCCGGTTCCACCCAGACATGGACAATCCTTTGCTACCAGTTATACACGCACAGGTTTGGTGTCCCTGACCAAAACTTCCTCCCCCATCACTGTTGTGCACAGGCTGCGTGTTACTCTCCAGCCCATAGGTTGCTGCACTCCAGCACCCCTGGATGGACCCGGCATATGTCTGAGAAGCTCTTTGGCATGAAAAGTTCCACATATGAAATGACTATAAAAAGTCACATGCACTTTGTAAACAGATAAGCTAGATCAGATCAAATTTCAGGCCACCCAGCCTCGAGTACCGTGCTGTGACAGGGACTGTGTGCTCCATGTACAAATTACCAGTCCCACCGATCCACACAGCTCTCTTTGCCTTCCACACACACCAACGTTTGTTTACCAAGAAAACAATTCCACTATTGACTGACATCTGCCCATGACAGCATAACCACGGGGGACCAGAGAGATGCCAGCAGCAATTCAAACTAGACAGCAAAGCTCCTGGCACTGGCTGGAGCCTAGGAGCAGCTGCCAAAGGCTGGTCCTACCACAACGAACAGGAAGGCTTTTCACAAGTGGTACAAGGGGCTGCTAAAAATAATACAGTCACAGAACAATCCGATGACATGTGGCCTTTCTATTCAAGAGCCAGAGACAGCGACACAGAACAGAGGAGACACAGAGGAAGCCTTGGCATCCTTTCCCAGTTTGTTTTGTTTATTAAAATCATTGTGAGATGTCACTTCAAATCCTGTGAACCTTGCAAGCACAGAGAGCGCCAGGGAGCACTTCGCCTGAGCTGCACTGGGTTGGGTTACTTACGCCAGCCTGAAGAATTACTGAGGTGAAGTTAGGTGCGCCTCAAATGCAGCTAGTGTTACCAGACTGAACAGCTGGGGAGCACAGTAACCCAGGATGTTCTGAGAACGGGCTGTGATGCACCTCATCTCTTCAGGCTTTGACAGAACAGGGCGTCCCTGTGAACCCTGGACCTGCTGGTAAAGTAGCACATAAGCCAGCTGATGCAGAGCGTCAGGCATAGATCTGGATCTGTTCCCAAGCACGTGTCTGATTTTACATCCCAGAACATAGTAGGCTAACAAGCACCAAGTCCCGTTTAATTAATGTTCTCCCTGAAAACCTGCCTCTCTCGTAATAAATATACAGCCGGCCTTAAAGGGAGAGGGAACCTTTTCCAAGTACATACATGAACAACGAACGTATGAGCTCCACATCAGCCGCTGGAATGAGCTTAACTTGCTGTGTGAACTGGAGCTTAACTGCTCTGGACCTCAAGTTTCCCCACCGCCTGTAAAATGGGGCAAATGCTTCCCTCCACTAGCACTGTGAGGCTCTGGTCATTAGTGCTTGATCCTACGGGGTGCTGAGCACCCTCCGTTCCCACTGGCTTCGGTGGGAGTTGGAGGCACTCAGCCCTTTGTAGGACTGAACCCTTAAAGGGGGTAAAGAGCTCGGAGACCTTCCAGTCGAAGGAGTCAGAGGGGCATTATTATTGGTTCAGATGGGTTATTTCCAAACCTGCTGACTGGCACTTCCAGCATCTGCTCTCACCCAAACGGCTCACAACGCCCAAGAGGGACAGAAAGTAGAGCCTCTGAAACTGTAACACGGCACCACACTGCCACTAGCCAGAGACTCGTAAAAGTGTTTATTCAAAAGAAAGGATGGTCCAGCGGGACTCGGGAGATCCATGTTCAACTCCCTGCTGTAACCAAGACTCCCTGTGAGAGCCAGGGCAAGTCACCTAGTCTCTCTGTACCACAGTTCCCAGCTGTACAAGGAGAGAATAGCACTGCCCTACCTCACAGGGGGTTATGAGACATTACACACTGTAAGCAAGCAGCTACTATAGGGATGTGGCCCATATACATACCATATAGGTGGACAGTATGTAGAGGAACCCAACTGAGCAGTGTCCTGGGTTGCACCCGGCTATATAATTAATCCTAAAATAAGAGATAATCAGCAAAGGCTGCAGTTGGAATTGAATGTGCATATATATAGTACAAGGGGTGAGAAGCATGAGTAGAAAAGTTCCCACACGGAGAAAATAGCAAATAGGCTACACAAAAGTTTGAACAATTGAAAGCAAAGTGATTTACATGGGAGCCGATTTTAAAAATAGCTGCGAGGCCCAGTTCAATAGTCGAACTACCAGATCGTATTCGTGTGTTTGCACAAAACGCTGCTCCTGACTGGGACCTCGGATTGCTAGTGCAATAAAAATAAATTAAATGCAGTGACCAAAAGATTCTGGTGCCTAAACCATCCCTGTGCTAACATGGCTTTCTCCTTGCAGAAAGCAGGAGGGAGAGATTCAATCACAGAGCCTCTTGTCCCACAGCCCTGCTTTAGTGGGTCATTTTCTCTCTCTTATTTACGAACCAAGAATGTCCGGAGGCCAGTGGGACAGGTTCACTGTTTGTGTCTAGTCTCCCGCAGCTCCCACATGAGATTTTGTGGTTTATTTTCTCAAACTGTAGCTTCCAGGGCTGATCCCTGGCCAGCAATCGCTCTGGGAGAGCAGCACAAACTCCACCAGCTCAGGCAGAGGCAGGGCATTCCAGCTCCACACCCACACAACCACATGTAGTCGGTAAAAACAAAAGCATAATAAGTCAATCCCAACATTTCAGGAATAAAAAGCAGTTGAGCAGTAGAGCTGGAGCCAGGAGGGACCCAGGCCCTCCAGCTTCTCTGTTTGGTGCAGCCAAATGCTCAGCAGCCAGATGGGAAGGGAAGGGTACAACCATCAATGCACTTTTGCACCCTCTGGTGGCTAGCGTAGGGCCAACACTACAGTGTCAGAGGAGGCCACTCATGCTCAGCCAGCAGCACTGGCTGTATGTAGATCAGTGGTTCTCAAACCTGGGACGCCCCTTGTGCAGGGAAAGCCCCTGACAGGCCGGGCCAGTTTGTTTACCTGCCGCATCCGCAGGTTCGGCCGATCGTGGCTCCCACTAGCCGCAGTTCGCCGCTTCAGACCAATTGGGGTACGGGAACCGGCACAGGCCAAGGGACGTGCTGGCCGCGGCTTCTCGTAGCCCCCATTGGCCTGGGACAGGGAACCATGGAAAGTGGGAGCTGCGATTGGCCGAACCTGCGGATGCGGCAGGTAAACAAACCGGCCCAGCCTGCCAGCGGATTTCCCTGAACAAGCGGCAGACTGACTTTGAGAATCACTGATGTAGATGACGCTTTGCAGGTAGAAGGAGGAAAGAGGTTACTTCATAGGGACAAAAGAACAGCTCACAATGAAAAGGGGAGTGAAAGCCCCAAGCTCGCTGAATCAGAAATTAGAGATGGAAAGATCTTGTAGGTTCCCATAGCCTTTCCCTCTGCCAACGTGGGATTGTTTCCTATAGAGACCAGGCCAGCCGGGGTTGTAAACACCCCAGCTCCCTCCAATTTTGTTGACATCGCTCTGGCATGGAGGTACCCAGAAATTAACAGTCTCACAGGTTGGCTTTGGGAGAGAGAGGCCCTGATTATCCCTGAGAAGGGGCAAGATGGGATCTAGTTCTGAATGACAGAAAGTCAAACTAGAAGCAGTTCAGAGGCTGCAGACACAATCTCACACATATTCCTAAAAAGCTGGAATTTAGCAACCTGGACTTTCCACCCCAAAAGCACAGGTCTTCCCCACTTGAGCAGTGGTAATAGTGTGTCCTTTATTCTGTCTATGGCCTAGCTACTAGAGGGTGACAGGACACACAAATGAAACTTGTCAGTATACGATATCATCCACTATTTTTTTTTTTTTTAACATAAATACATTGGATAGAGCAGCCTTGGAATAACAGTAATCCATGTACTAACCGGGTGAGTACATACATTTTGGGACCCTATTTCCCACTGCAGCCGTGCAGCATATCACACTCGATCACAGATATGCAGCACCCTCTCCATGAAGACAAACTGCGTGAACCGCTCTACAGCCCAGGGACATTGCACAACTCACCATACAAGAGGAATGTGTGACAGAAAACAGACGTCTTTTTTTCCTGCGCTTCAAGGCTAACCACACTGCAGACACAGACACACACAAACCTGCCCACATGAGAATTATTCCATGTACTAAGAAACTCCCTGCCAACATGCACACATATACTTTGCAGATTTTCTCCAAGCAGTATGTTTTCAAAACACCTCTTCTATTTAGTCTGTAAGCATTGAATAATTGTCCGTTGTGGTTTTCCTGTACACCATCTTTTGCTGCTACAATAACTCAAACACCAGGCCTAGTGAAGCAATACAGTTCAAGAGGACACTGGCTTCTGCTCTTTAACCCTTTAGCACCAAGACCTAGGATTTCCCTTTCTCAGAATGCTGTGAGAGAACATGATGCTATAGAAATCGTCACTTCTGGGGCAGAATGTTTGCAAACTCCAGGTGTTGACCATGTGAGCATCCCCCTTACTTGCATACTGCAGCTCAGATTAAAGCAACACAAATGAATTAACTGGAGGGACTAACATATGAGGAAAGACAAGATTCGCCCAATACCATGCCAGGGCCTTAGTTTGACTTGACTAAGTGGGATCTACACTAGGAGACATGAAAACTGCTTATGAAATGTGGCAACATTAAGGCCAAAGAGGAATTATCTAGGTTTTGAGCCAGCAAAGCACTAAGCACATGTTTAAAAGCTTTGCTGAACGGAAGCCCGTAACTCTGGTGTACAGAACTCACAGGCTCTACTGTAAATAATTTGTGTGTGCATTTCAAGAGGTTGACAGAGAACACTTGACTTGGAAGGACAACATGGTGCAGGGAGTGGGCAGAGCAAGATTTGCTTTGCTTTAGATTGTAACAATACTTGCAATGCCTCGCAACCCCCCACCTCCTTTTGTGACCCAACTGCGGCTCTAGCATCTAGACCATCTGCAGGACCTAAACAGGGCTTGGAACCTACTTTATTGACTTCGGTGAGGGCAGGATCAGGCCCTAAAAATGCTCTTCAGCATCTAAAAGTCTGGATAATGTCCCCGTAATTCTCCTTCACAGCATCTACAAGCCCCAGCACCATGCCCTGGAAACCTGCCGCTACATATCTGACACATGCACAAGTGGCTGAGTGGTTTGTGGAAGTTGGGAGGAGAAAATCCACAGCCAGAAAATTCTTACTTCTCCTTTTCATAAACTGCTGGGCTGTACTTGTATGAGGCAGCACATCCCCAGAGGCCTCAACCCCTTCTCTGCCCTCCCTGCAGGCCACTTTATCCATTTGTAGCATGAATAAGTGACGAGCTGAAATAAGAACAGCAGCATCTTTCCACTCACCAGGTTCCGTGCCCAGATTTCAAGCCGCTTTGGATCAGTACGACCAAGCCGCCTGTACACTGACCTCATTTTGCTACCCCTTCTTCAGAAGTCACGCAAGGAAATGTCAGATGCCACTACGGTAAATCTTGCATGGGCTAGGCTTTCCCTGTCCAGAACAGACCATCTGTGCATGGCAGGGGGCCCCCGCAACAAAACGATACGGACAGATGCATGACAGAAGGCGATCCAGCCAAGGGCTGAACCTCTTGACACACTGTAGCCCCCACCCCAGCTCCTGACACAGTCGTGCTTAGCACTGAACTGTTGTCTGCTTTGGGAGGCTACACAGCAAGTTGCCTTTTTAGCTGAACCAAAGAAAATCAGCAGCATACACACCACATCTGACAGAGACGTGAGGTGCAAATCTTCCATCCCTCTGCTACCTCCGGCCAAACTACCCCGACAACAGAAAGTCAATAAGCAAAGCGGTGCTGCTTTCAGACCATTTCCAGTGTTTACCTCAGGACTCTGATCAACTCACTACTCTCGTTCCAGCAGCTTGTTCTTGGAAGCCAAGGATGTGGAGCCAAGTGTGAGAATTAATAGGTTGGAACAGATGTCAATGGATTCGGAGTTAAGCAGCTGTGTATCAGGGACAAACCAACCCACACACCGATGAAAAACTGTACAACTCTCCCCCTCCCCAAAAGCCATTTACCAAACTGCAAATAAAACTCTGTCTTCAGCAAAATAAATAAAGTCTTCTAACATATTTGAAATGACAAACTGTAACATACTATGTGTCTGAATACAATCCAGTATTGCCAACCATTCAAGAAATTATGAGTGAGGCCCTACATAATCAAGAGATTATTTTTTTAAAATCTCTCCTGATTTTTTAAGCCAAAGAGATGTTTACCTGTCTTGCGGTTTCTGCACCTGGACTCGGGCCACATTTTGAAGCTTTCCTCTACTAACATTAAAGCTAAAAAAAAAATTTTGTTAATGACAGCTCAGAGTCTCTCAAAATCACGTGACCTCCCAGGAGCTGGAGCTTTCAGAAAAACACCAAATCATCAAGAGAGTTGGCAACACTAAAAGATGCACATGGACAGGTCCCAGTCCTGCAAGCTGTTCGGACCTGGGTTTCAACAGGACTCTGCAAAGGCACAAGAATCTGCCCACGAGAAGCTGCTTGCAGAATCAGATGCCTTAGCATCTATACTGCCCTTTTCGCAAACATGAGCTAATCCATCTTCACAACACCATAGCGAAGTGAATAGCTTTATCCCCATTTTACAGACAGGGACACTAATTTGCCATAGATTGTGAGGGAATCAGTGACAATGTCTCATACACTCCTTATATCTGAGGGTTTTCTTTACATCTTATTTCCATTTAAGTTTCCAGCCATCCTGATTTCAGATAATAGATGGAAAACGTGAAACCTAAAGGTTCAAGAACCAGAAAGTAAATGAAAACCCAATCCAACAATGCAAAATTTTTTTTCAAATCTCATGATTTTCAGGCCAATTATTATTTTGGAGAGAACTGATTCATTACGCTGACTTCAACAATTCCTGATGCCCAGATTTATGTTCAAACCACACCTCTACACACACACACACACGTGCCGTCTTTTGTATAGCATCCTTCATACACACTTTACCCAAATATATACTTTTAATGATCAGTACAGACCCATTTTCACTCTTTGATTGTGGTAGTGGAAGGAAAGGGACAGAGCTAGATGTGAAGGCACAAATTGTACTTTCGAACACATTAAGAGAACTGGATCCACCAGCTAATCCATACTTCCACTCCCAAACAACACAGTGATTTCATGTGGGTGAGAGAGAAACTGCAAGAACTGGTTCTCATCCTCCAAGTTTAAAAAGGTTATTGCCCACATTAATAGACTTTTAAACACACCACCACCACTTCAAAGAGCATTGGGCTACACAACAACCTTGAGTCATCAGAAGCCAACCTCCAGGGACACAGCAAGGAACCACCCCAAACAAAGTCACATGGACTTCACGGACTTCACGAGCAAAGAGGCAGGTTCAAAGAGAGCCTGCCAATCCACTCCACTCAGCCAGGTGCTCATTTTCACCTGCATTCCACCCACAGTGAGCCCTGAGGCTTTGGCAGAGTCTCCATCAGCTGCACTTGCTATTCTTGGCTCACTGCTCAACACATTTTCTTTATACAAATTGTTTCATTTCTCATGTAGGAATGTTTACACCAGAGATCTTCCCTTCTGCACAAGGGCTTGTGTCTCATTAGCCATGTCACCACCTCTCCCTGATCTCTCTCACAGTGAGAAGGCAATACCTTCTATCTAGATACTTATAGGATAGCTCATCTTCCCCCTAAGTACTTATGGATTTACCATCATGACGCCATCAACAGGAAAGTAGTGGCATCTCCATTTCACAGCTGGCAAAATGAGGGAGATTAAATGACTTAAATCAAGGTAATGTGCAGCAAGGTTGGAAATGGAACTCTGAGCTCCTGAGTCCCTGTCCAATGCCTTAACCCACCATCCTTCCTCTCAAATGACTTGACCCCATGCCCACTGAAGGGAATGGCTTCAGCGGCCCGGGCTCAGGCTCAACCTTAGCAATTAACAGGAGGTTCCTTGGAAAGCGCTCATATCCTCTCCAAGAAAAAGATTTATTAGGAGAGTTATGGTAGCACTAGGGACTCCATTCATGGATCCAGGTCCCACTGCGTTTGGCACCGTACAAACACGAACTACTTCCCTGACCACTATCCTAAGGTAGCACAGGTCTAAACCAAATATAGTACGATATTCTCTGAAATCATTCGGTTTGATTTCTCAGACATGGGTTAGATCAGCTGTATGATGCACCTGACATTGGCAAAAGATTACATTTTATGTAAGATTTTTATTGAATGATATCATACTTGTAATGTGATTTCTTATTGCCTTCTCTGAAGACTATTATTCTATGAGGGTATTTATAAAATTGGCTTTTGTATTAAATGTGGGAAGCTAATATAGTGGCATAAAAGTAGAGCCTGGGTACATTTTTTGTTATCTGCCGGCATTTGTGATCCTGTCTTAAACGAGTCAGCACTGTAAATGAAAACCTGTTCTGGAAGGATTTAACCTGGTTAAATAAGGATATTAACTGACTGATACATATTTAGATGTTTACCCTCATTTCAACAGATTGCTTTATTTTTACAGCTTGGTTTCACTCCACCACTCATGAGTAATGCAGCTGGCACAAACTCATAATTAAGTGTGCTCTTCCACACAAGGCCCATGCTCTATTCTCCATATAAACACTAGGACATACATTCAAGTATCTGTGTATTTATGAGGCCAGGTCAGCTTCTCAACAGTGAAAACCACTCTCTGCTGCAGAGTGACGTGTTGAAATATAACATGGGCTCTAGTAGACAGAGCACTAGCCTTGGAGTCAGGGAACCTGTGTTCTAATGTTGACTCTGCTACTCACCTCCGGTGTAACGCTGGATAAGTCACTTCACTTCCCCATACCTACCTGCTTTCCCACCCTTTGTCTGTCTTACCTATTTAGACTGTAAACTCTCTAGAGCATGGACTATATCTCACTATTGTTATGCAGCATAATAGGAGCGTCTACATGCTACAATCATACAAATTAATAATCATCATCCCTGCCTTCCTTCTTTCACCAGGAGTGAGCAGACAAGAGGCTTATACAGAAATGTTCCCCTTTTAAAAAAAATCTACACACATTTTTATAACTGATTTCTCCAAGCTAAGAGTCACAATTCTCCTTCCGATTTACAGCTTGATCTGGCTTTACTACAATTGCAGAAATTGTACATGTCCAGATTGGAGGGAGGAAGGGGGGTTGAGAGAACAAGCCTCAAAATAACTCTGAAGGGGAAAATGTTGGTGATACACTTCAGGTTTGGAAAAGACCCATTGACCAAGCTTCCATCACTGGATTCATTTTATTTCCCTCCCACCATTCCAAACTATCATCAGCTACAAGAAATGCACAAGAACTTTTTAACAGTGCTTGACTGTGCTGCATAAAAATTGATTGTTTTTTGCAATGACTAGGTAACCCCTGGGTTGTCGTGAAACAAGTTGCATTATCATGGAGCACAAGGCTGTTCAGTGTTACAGGATCTCGCAATAGGTGGAAAGCTATAGGGAGTACGGGTCTGACTAGTGAATCCTGTTGGGACGGGGAGACTAATCAAGATGGAACGTCCAAAATGCAATTGGCAGGAGGATGAAGGGGTGGGAATAGGGACACTACTGCTGACAGAGACTGTAGTAGCATCCCCATGTGTTAACTGTCTCCTCCTACTGCCTACCCCTGTTCTTATGAAATACAGCACAGCTCCATCCACTCCGCCCAGCTGCAGGCAGGCAGGCCCTGCCTGTATCTCCCATCAGAGGTTGTCCATGACGGGGTGTGTTCAAGCACACACAGGAGGACCCTGCAGCTCGCTCCCTACCCAAGAATTCAAGCTTAGTGGAGAGGAAATGCCTCTTCCTGTAAAACACCCTCAATCCTCCCAAAGACCAAATCGAGAACCAAAAAACCTGCTGATGTCATTTGATTACATCACCCTCCCGATCCCCGCACGTCTCCAAAGAGCGAAAGCCGATGTCCCTAGCGTGCCCATTTCTGCGGCTTGAGGCGAGGATCAACCGGAATAACAAGCGGGGGAGAATGTGCAAAGGGTGGGGGAAGGTGACAGGACGTGCCCGAATACGCAACTGTGCTTCCGATCCCGAGCTGCCCGCTCCCAGCCTAGGGTACTGGCCCACGGCTAACGGTCTATGCACGGATGCATCCGAGAGCAGGAAACACAACCGCAGCGAGCCCTGCCTGTACAGTGTACCCCGCACCGCTGCGACGGCGTCAGAGGTCGGCCGGGGGGCGGGGGAACCCCACACAGCTCGCCCCCCGAAATGCACACCACGGGTGGGGATGGACATCGGCCGAGTCGCTCCTGCCAGCCCCAGGGCGGGAGGACCAGAGCCCACGACCTTTCTCTACGTGTTCGCACCCCAGCGAACCCAGCGGCGGCGGCGGCGGGCGGGAAGGGGAGAAGCGAGAAGAGACAAGTGACGAGAGCTGAACCCACCCAGCCCAGCCCCGCGCTCCCCTCCCCGCCCCCGGCCGCAGCTCAACCTGGGTACCAGCTTGCCTCGTGTACCTCGCGGTGCTCAATGCCCTGCGCTCCGGGCGAGGCGGCTCCCGCGCCGCTTGCAGAGACAGAGGCTCGCCAGGGCGCCACCGCAGCCCCAGTAGCGCATCCTCGCGCCCGCGTGTCAACCGGGGCTGCTACCGCTGCTGCATTACGACGGAGAGGCCCCGGGGAGCGCTCGTGCAGCCCTCCGCCCAACACGCGCTCAGCCAAATCAGCGCCCGCGCATCAGCCCTCCGCCGCCAGTCCCCCCCCAGCCGGACCGGCGCTGCGCCCCCCCACCCCCATCTCCCCGCCAGCATCCACCCATCCCCCGCCCCAGGGAGAGGCATCCACCGACCCTATCCGCCCCCCAGTTCACAAGCAGCAGAGACTAGGGGTGGGTTTCTGCAGGTTGCACAATGGATGCTCTTTGCATCTCTCCCTTCGTAAGGTGGGTGGTGATTTAAATCTCATTTGCAAAGGATTTTTTTTTAACTTGGACCAGGTATCTACTATTATTAGAACCATCCCAATATTATTCTATATAAAACCATATCCTCTCCCCCACCCACCCCCAAAACTGTATCCTGATTTTTCACACTTGCTCTCTAGTCACCCTACTTCTGCTAGACCTGTTAAATGTCACACCACAAAGCTGGAATAGTTACAATCCACTTTCATGCAACCAGACCCCCCACTCACACACACCTTGTCCTGGATACATGACATTTGCTTCTTGGCATAGGGAAGGTTATTTTAGTTGGAGTGCACTGGGTGAGTTACTCATTACATTAAAATAAAAAGATTGATAATTTCAGCCAACAATGCTTGAGGCTCTCTGCAGTGGAACTATTCACGGTTAATGGACACTGGAAGCGTTGATGAATTAGGATAAAGGGAACCCGCTATTTCCAACTTTTGTGAGCCAGGCTCATTTAGAAGGCATTCAAAGACTGCATTTGGATCGTTCAAGTCTCCACAGTAAGTCATCCTCACTAAGAACCTTTACTAGGTTTCTTCTAATTGCCAACCGTTAATACAGTTAGGTCATTTGAGAACTCTACTACCCTTGCAGATGTTACAATTTAACAGTGTTTTACTGTGCAAGGGATGCACATGGAAAAAAAACACTGGGTAAGGAAGAAAAGTAGCCCCATTCATTTACAAGAAGGTAACCTCTTTAAGGCAAACTATGGTGATGGTCACAGTATAAGAACCAATTTAGAATAGAAAGACTATTCTTTTACCACACAGGGGCTTTCTGGTTGCTTTATGACTTACCTTTAACATAGCTTATCTTTTCCCACAGATTCTACAGCTGTGCAACCTTAGAGAAAGGGCTAATACAATCCAATGGCTGGAAGTGAAAGCTAGACAAATTCAGAGCGTAAATAAAGCATAACTTTTTAACCATGAGAATAATTAACTATTGAAACAACT
The DNA here is from genome assembly GCF_003597395.2 of Chelonoidis abingdonii. Classification (NCBI taxonomy): domain Eukaryota; kingdom Metazoa; phylum Chordata; order Testudines; family Testudinidae; genus Chelonoidis; species Chelonoidis abingdonii. Next base: position 17,752,902 of record NC_133790.1, read on the forward strand.
TACCAAGGGTCAGGGTGGATTCTCTATCACTGCCAAATTTTTAAATCTAGATTGGATGTTTTTCTGAAAGACATGCTCTAAGAATCATTTTGGGTTAATTCTATGGCTCCTATTACATAGGTCATCAGACTTGATCATTGGTTCCCAACCTGCAGCCCAATCAGCACACAGCTGCGGCCCATGTGACAACTTCAGGGCCATATGGGTAGTATATATATATGAATGCAGCCCGGATAACAGAGAGAGCTGTGTATGCAGCCCACAATGGTAAATAGGTTGAGAACCACTGAACTAGATGATCACAATGGGTGCATCTGGCCTTAGAACCTATCCATTTATGAAAGCATTGCCTTCATGAGGATTTTTTTCCACACTTAAAGTTTTTAATTGACCCATTCATTTTGTAAATCTTTTATTATGCAGAGACCCAGTCAGGTCAGAGTCCTATTGTGCTACATACTGTAGAGCCATAAGTAAAGACAGTTCCTCAGCCAAAGAGCCTAGTCTTGTAAATTCATTCCTTTAGCAAGGTGAGGAGTAGAAAGCACATGTGTAAACACAGATGAATTATCTTGTTGCTGGAACCTTAACTTTTGCATTTCCTGACAGGGATTTTAACTGTGCAAACCTTACCATTGTGTTCATGCAGCCTTTGAAGTGTAATGTTAATGACTGGTAAAGGAAGTGTTAATACCAACATGAAAACTTCATTCAGTATCATTGATTCTGCAAACACTTACACCCATGCTTAACTTTAGATACATGACTACTCCCACTGAAGTCACTGGGACACATCTGCATAAAGTTATGTACAGCTCTAAGTATTTGCAGGAGCAGAGCCTATGACATGCAGTACAGTTGTCAATAACCCATTGCAAGAAAGTTAATAATTAGCAGAGCCACAGAAATTAGGGGAACCCCAATTGAGATGACTGTCTTTTTAATTGGATCAATTAGAAAATACATGCTCTGTGATTTAACATATTACCTCAAATTACAAGTCAAGCTTCCCCCTGCCACACACAAAAATACTGTACAGAGTAGCAATTTGACATGTTTCCATTTACCCCACTTTAAGAAGTGGGATTATGCCAATTGAAATGCAGTGTTTTAAAAGGAGCCAGGACTGTCATATCATGAGCCTAGATGAATTCAAAACCCTCTACAGGCAAGCAGAGAGAGGTGGCTCTAGATATTTTGCTGCCCCAAGCACGGCAGGCAGGCTGCCTTCGGCGGCTTGCCTGCGGGAGGTCCCCAGTCCCGCGGATTCGGCGCCGCCCCTGCAAGCAGAACTAGACTGTAATTTAGGGACAATACTAGAGAGCTAATATATAGCATATTAATGGTAAGGGACAATATGGGAGTCTCCAGAGATCTGATTTCTAAGGAAGCAGTTCTCATCCAAGCAACGGTACCCGCGAAAAAAAATCAGTCCCCAGAAATCTAACAGCAGCCAAGGGCTATTACCTATGGGGTACTTTAAGATTACTAACTCCCTCACAAAAGAGTACTGAGCAAGTTCATACCAGCTATTGATACACAGGCTGTGTATAGAAGCAGGATAAGTTTATGTACAGCTCAATCAGTTTTCCCACTGTTGAAGCCTACCTTTAGGTATGTGGCCTTCCTCTCTGTGTACTATAATACATGATTCTTGGGCACAATACACAAGAGTTTTGCATAGTGATAGATGTACTTGCAATAATAATTACATAGATGTTCCATATGTTGGACCAAACCTGGCACATGTACGACAGCAGCGGCTTTTCAAGTTCTTGTGGCCATTACTTCAGCTATTCTGTCATCTTTCCCCACCCCAAATCAAGACACAGAAAGACTTGTAAAGTTGAAGGTTGGCCATCTTAGGCACGTGTTTTAAAACCCCCTATGAAATCATCCCAAATTCATTTTCATTCATTGATTCAGCCATCAGAAAAATCTTTCAAAGTACAGTAATTGTTTCCATATTTGCTCCTTTAGGGATGCTAGACAACCACAGGCCATTTAGTCTTCACCACACAGCAGAAGGCTTCAACAATTCAATCATCAGCTTCATAAATTGTTAGCCTGCCACAGAATTTTAAATGCAATGCAGATTGAACAGATTGCAATCACGTTCTCCCAGATCCTGCTAATGATAGCCATTAAGACAGTCATATGTAGGCTTTTTATCCCACAATACTAGAAAGCTTCATATCTTCTCTGATAACACCTGTGTGGAGTGCACAAAGGAAAATGGACTTGTCATTCAGTGCTTGACACTAATGCTGCCCTGCCAGGAGTGACGGCATAGTGGAAAAATAAGATCAAAATCTGCAGCTCAAGAAAGCTACTATGACAGGCATTTTGCAACAACAACAATTGGTTTAATGAATATATGTTCCTCTTGATAAACTGTTGAGGGTTTGAATAAAGACAAACTTGTAAATGTAGTTGAAGAATCACTTTAGATGTTGCCAGGGAAGAGAGAAATCATACTAAAATGAAACAATACTTCAAAATATTATGAATTTGAACACTGAAGGCATTCAACTAAAGGTCATCAGGCATGGGATCGAGCATCATTGGACCCTTATTCAAGTGTATTCCTATTTCTTAAACTGGAGTATCCCTGATGAGACTCCAAAAAAGATACTGTCAGAAGCATCAGCCACTAATTATTTGCATATGACATTTGTTCAATTGGAGTTCCCACCCAAAAAGCAAAGTTGTGACTGATTATTTTGGATGCCTCAATTTTTGGTTTCCCGAATTAAAACATAAGAGGCTTGATTTTTCAGAAGGAGGGTGCTCACCGCTTTCTGGAAAATGAGACCTTTTAAAAATATATTTGGGCACCCAAACATCACTAGATGCTTATGGAGGTCTGACCTCCATTTGCTCCGACAGAGACACCTTTCATATTAGCTCCCATGGCATGCAGCTATCCTTAGATTAGAAATGAAGGCTTTAGTAGTCTCCTGATTTCCATGAGCACAAATAGGTGGTGTAGCAACTTAGGATAGTTGTAGAACATACAGCATTGCAGTAGCACTTTAGAAATATGACAAATATGAAGAATCCATAGGTTCACCTAGTTGAATGTTCATCCCCTCAACTTGTCAGAGACAAGCTTACAGTAAACTCCCCCTGACTTGGGATCTCAGTAGACAGGTCTAGAATTCCAATTAGAGAGTTCTTTTTTTAACACCTCTGAGAAGATTTGATGAAATAATAGAATTATGAATAAATATGGGAACAGTCATTCATGGCATTTCTCCTTTTAACTTCACTTTGGCAGCTTCTCTATTAACACTGGAGCTTACAATTTCCTGGTTTAACATTGCTTAATACAGCCAAAATACACACTCCCATGAAGCAAATTGTTTGCCATCACTGTCCTGATAAAGCAGTAGTCATTGCCATTCACTAGCATTAGAGTAAATCGATTTCCCAAGAGATGTCCCAGTTAAGCACAGAACACTTTCCGGTATTAAATGGTCTACATGCCACATTTACTAAACATGCTCCTGTGTGTGCAGACAGGATAACAAGAAGTGCAAGTGAAGAACATACATTCGATAAACACAAACAAAATAACACTCACTTGTTTGTAACAAGGTCTGGGAGCAGATTTTCAAAGGTATTTAGGCCTGTAAAGACACAGATAAGCGGGATTTTCAAAAGCACCTAAGTCGGTTGGGCTGAACTCCCATTGATCAGGTTCTAAAACTAATTTCAGCTAAATCTGTGTAACGTGTGTTTAGACAAGCCCTAAGAAAAAGGCTCCATCTCCATGATAAATACTTGAGTCCCTACAAAAAATAAAGAGTATTGTACATTTATTTGGTTATTAAATTGTACAGGTGATTTAAAATTAAAGGATAACACATGCAACTTTTTTTCCATGTTCATTCAATTTATTATAAAACTCAATGGGAAGTTAGTGTCATGATATATAAAAAGTTCAGTACATGCCATCATTCAGTTGGCTGAAGGATAAAAATGCCTTTGACAGAAATTTTTGCAAGCAGTATTTAAGAACTGAAGACAAGTCTTCATAGGCATCCATGAAAGATAATTGGCATGCAGGGTGAATACATGATTTAAGGCACAACGGTTTAGGAAACTCAGCTTCTCTATCACCTCTGGTGTAGCATTAGCATTTTGTACCCTTTGTTTTTCATTATGCAAATACAAACCACCTGCGATGATGCTACCAGAGTAAACAAATGCACAAGCTACAGAGAGAGTCTTTTTTTAATATTATATATGAGAAAAGTTATGAATAAACTACTAACAAGTTATATAATGCTTCCGCTAAGACAAAGCAAATGAAAGGCAGGATGCTGTGCCAACACACACACACTTACTGTAAACTGTTCACAAGATGTTTTTTAGTATTTATCACAAAATTATCAAGAATAACCTAGCTGAAATGTGATACAGCATGTTAAATCCACTCACAATGACTAGAACAAACAGTGTGGTGTACTAGTTTTTGTATAAAAAGATATAGCAAGGATAATAAACCCACATTATAAGCATGAGGACATAACTACCAAGAGGATCAAAAAAGATACAGATAACATGATTAAGGTTGGATATAAAAAAAAAATATATCGTTTCACAACACGATCTTCAAGACTTTTCCCCCGCAAGGTCTTGCTTTTTTCCCCAAGGTCTTGCCGCATCCAGTATCGTATGTGAGTGTTGTGACTGGTGTTCAATAGCATCATCAAACAGAATAAAGCACTGATCCATTTTTTAGAGAATCGTGTATCACTATGAATGAAGAAGAAAACAGTTTATTATGGAAAGCAATAAAAGAATAACTCAATGACAAAGCTGTTTTTCTCTTGAATCATCACAGCAAAGAGTATAACATACAATCACAGAATCATAGGATTGGAAGGGACCTTGAGAGCTCATCTAGTCTAGTCCCCTGCACTCATGGCAGGACTAAGTATCATCTAGACCATTTCTAACAGGTGTTTGTCCAACCTGCTCTTAAAAATCTCTAATGATGGAGATTCCACAACCTCCATAGGCAATTTATTCCAGTGCTTAGCCACCCTGACAGGAGGTTTTTCCTAATAACCTAAACCGCCCTTGCTGCAATTTAAGCTTGTCCTATCTTCAGAGGTTCAGAAAAACAATTTTCTCCCTCCTGCTTGTAACAACCTTTTACATACTTGAAAACTTATAACCCCCTCAGTCTTCTCCTTTCCAGACTAAACAAATCCAATTCTTTCAATCTTCCTTGGGTCACATTTTCTAGATCTTTCATCATTTTTGCTGCTCTGGACTCTCTCCAATTTGTCCACATCCTTCCTGAAATGTGGAACCCAGAACTTGGACACAATACTCCAGTTGAGGCCTAATCAGCACAGACTAGAGTGGAAGAATCACTTTTTTTTTTGCAATAGTGTCACACTGTTGACCCATATTTAGCTTGTGATCCACTATGACTCCCAGATCCCTTTCCGCAATCCTCCTTCCTAGGCAGTCATTTCCCATTTTATATGCGTGCAACTGATTGTTCCTTCCTAAATGGAGTACTTCATATTTGTCCTTATTGAATTTCATCCTATTTACTTCAGACCATTTCTCCAGTTTGTCCAGATCATTTTGAATTTTAATCCTATCCTCCAAAGCACTTGCAACCCCTCCCAGTTTGGATTATCAGCAAATTTTATAAGTATACTCTTTATGCCATTATCTAAATCATTGATTTACATAGTCCCTGGGACCAAAACCCTTATGTTTCCACGCAACGTGGACCTAAGTCGGCGCTGGAGTGAACAAAAGTAACTCACTGAAGTCAGTGGGCATCATGGCCACTTACTCCTGGGATGAGTTTGGCCCCCAATGTCTAATGGATTCAAATCTCTAATAAGAGCGGAGGAAGAAAACTATTTTTAGTTGTTACATGTTTTTTCTCACATGCCCGTATTCTCTTCAGTCTGAGAGAAGGCAAGGGCCATGGTGTGGCTCAGCTGATTAGTGCTGAATGTAAGAAGCTTGTCTCATCCTGAAGGCCAATCAGTCTGTTAAGCAGCAATGTACAATTTTATTTCTATCAAGGAAAATAAATGCAATGATTCCATCTAATTAGGGCTAAATGGAAATGAGCTTTGTGTTATCAAAGCTCTCTCTTATAATACTGCCTAAGCTTAGCAAGAAAATGGCTAGATTATTCTGAAAATTCTACTCACAGTTAAACCAAGAGATCCTGTCCTACAATTTCAAAAATAACCAGTGATTTTAGATGCCTCCAGTTTTGGATGACCCAGCATGTAATACATTGAAAGGGCCTGATTTTCAGAGGATGGATGCTCAGCACTTTCTGAAAATCAGGTTCCTTTAAAACATATCTCAAGCTGGACACTCAAAAACTGAAGCTCTCAAACTCAGTAGGCCGCTAGTCCATAGCAAGATATGTTTGTTTTATCTTCTCACTTACCTGAGCCTATAGTAAGGAATATTCTAGGAAACACTGAAGTTATCACCTCAAGTAAAAACACACCGAGTAAGGTATAATTTCATTTATTCAATTACACTGTGGAAAAAAAGCTTTAACAAAAACTAGAAGGCAGCCAAGGTCCTATGTCTTTGTGGTTCTCACAATGCAGATTTTGTGCAGCATGCCAATCATCTAATATATTAAACTCATTTCATGTAATAAAAAACAACCAAACAGAATAAGCAAGCCATCACTGAAACTCTAAATAAGTCTGAGTCCATGGGCAGCTGACTGTAAACACAGGCTATTACGCAACATTTGTTCCAGCTAGGAAATAAATTGTAAACTTCTGCAGCTGCGTGGCTGTCTGGCAGGTGAAAGAGAAATGTGTCCATCAACAATCCCAAAAGCCAACAGCATTTGGGGTTGCAGATTCATGAAAAAAGCTGGAGTTTCAAATAAAAAACAGATGTTTATTTTGCACAAGTATGTGCACTAAAATTGGTAATATTTATAGCAACCTAATCTTCATTGTTCATTTTACAAGTACAAGCCTCACTTAGAGAAAGTCAGAATTCACCATGCTCTCTTTATATGGATTCACTTCACTAGTGTTTCCTATCTTCTCCCATGAAGAAACGACATTTTGTTCTTGGGATCCACTGTATCTTCACTGTTCCTTTTATAAATTTATATTCTTAGTTTTGCGATACTTATCAAAAGTAATAGTGTCAACCCTATTTCCCTGAATTTGACCCAACAGTCCACAGATAACTTTCATACCTGTATTTGCAACACAAGTTCATATCATTTAAATATAGTTACGTTATATTTTTCTAGCGTTGTACCATTAAAACAAAGCCTCTCTACTTCCTAGCAAATTTTAGCTAGCAGATTGCTTGGTAACCTCTAGTGTGTGCCCATACAAACACTTATATTCTGATTAACTTACCGTTTCACGACTGGAATTTAGCCACCATGCACAAGTTAACACCCCTAAACTTTTCACAAAAGTTCCATGGGACTTGTAGTTACCAGGTTTTAAGCCTCATCTGAAATACAACACATACCCAGCAACACAAGGGGACGCTGACTAAATGTGTCTCACATGTAGAAGCCACTTTGGGAAGAAGGCATTTGGGGATTCAGCAAAGAACTACTTATCTTTTTTGGTCGTTAATCCATTTACTCCTGAGAGAATTCTGCACCACTGTGAACATGCAGAATTTATGTCCCCTGCAGATTTCTTTGCTTCCCCGCAGAAAAATGACTTTCTGACGGGGAAGCAAAGGGAAGTCACAAGAGCGGTCATGCGACCCTCCCCAGCAGTATGTTCTGGGTCTCCAGGGCAGCCAGAAGAGAGGTAAATCACTGTGGGGCAGGAGGTGGGACTGGTGACGACCCGGCTGGTGACTCCTACCCTGCGCTAGGCTCAGCTGCTAGTCCCAGCTGGGCTAGGGAGAATGGGACTTCCTATTCCTAAGCATGACATCTCAGGCCAGATCAGACCCATCCCTAGATTTCTCTCCCAGCTGCAGGAAGCTCTGCAAACACCCCCTCACTCTGGCGTCCTGCTTCCCTCAGAGGCAGGGGGAGGGATCCCTGTACAGGGTGCTGCTCTCCCATTTGCCTAACCCCCATAGATCCAGTCCCCCTCATACCAAGACCCTCCCACTGAGACCCACACCCCCTGCACTCAGAACCCTCCGATGAGCCCCGCTCCCCCTTCACCTGGACCACCATGACGAGTCACCCACCCCACTGAGCCAAAACCAGCTGCACCTGGATCCTTACCCAACTGAGCCCCACTCCCCCAGCATCTGGATCTCTCACTGAGCCCCCCACACCCAGACCCCCCTGCCAGCTCTATCCCCTCTATACTCAGACTCCCCTGCTGAGCCCCAACCACCTTCATCTGGATCCCCTGAAGAGTCTCATTACCATTGCACCCAGAACCCCCTCAACAAGTCACTGTGCATCCAGATCCCCCATTGAGCTGCCCGCACCCAGACAGCCCCACACAGAATCCTCTCAACCCACACCTGGATCCCTCCCACACTAAAACCTCTCCACACTTGGATCCTGCTGGGCTGAGGCCTGCCTGCCCACACAGAGGGGCAGGGCCCTGGTCCTTGCGCTGTATCAGGGCTGGATGCAGCCTCACCGCTGAGTCCGTGTCCCGGGGAAGGGAGGGAGAAGAAGTTGCACAGTGATCTCCCACCTCTGTGCAGCCAGTGGCCCGTGCTCCAATGCCATGCTGGAGCCTCCACATTTATCTGACAAATAAAATTTGCAGAATTTTAAAATAGTGTATTTTGGCTCCAAATTTTTTATTTTTTGGTGCAGAATGCCCTCAGAAGTAACCCATTCAAGTGCTGCTATAGTCAGAATGTTATGCTATATGATAAGATTACAGCATGAGGCAATAAGCCTTTAGGATATTTTCCAAATGTATTGCCACAACAGCTCATACACGATGTCAGCCCTAAGAAAGGGAAACTTTTTAAAGTTTGAGCCTACAAACCAAACTGAAATATTTCACTGAGGGCAAAGTAAGGCGCTACCATGATGTGATTCATCAAGAATTTCTCCCCACAATTCCCTTCAGGGACCACCACAGTGTGCGACAGCTAGGAAGGCATTCTTCCCCACATACAGTTCAGTTTTCTGTTGGTTTTTTTTCCTTTTTACTCTCAACGTGAGAAGTGTGCTTCTATAAGCAAAGCCCTTTCCCTCTCAACACCCAAAATGGCTTTTCTTCAAATGCCATACATTTTATGGTATAAATACAGCATTCATATCACTCAGCCATTAGCAGTAGTACAGATAGAGCCATCTTTTTTTGAAAGGGTGTGAATTAGGATTTAATCATATAGTGACTCTGTATTAGGATGCGCTATATAAGGAAAACTTTGTTGCAATTTTGAAAAAGTAATTACTGCCATACTTGGCATTTCACTAGCCAGTTTTCACTCATTCCTGCTCCTCTCCTCCTCGCTTCCCTTCCTCCAGATATTTTGAGAGACGTTCCTGTTCTTTCAGACATCCTTAGTTGACTTCTATGCTTCAAATTAGTTTCATTTCATTGTCCCTTCTGTTGATCAGCAGCATTTTTTTCCTTCTCCTTATTAAATTTCATTTGCCAGGTGTATGTCAAGTTACAAAACTGGTTCAGATACCTTTGAACGTCTTTTATTATGTTTTTTCAGTTCATTTGCTTTAGCTGGTTTACCCATTGAAGTCACTTATGGACAGCAATGAGCTCTGGAACTACAATCCATGTCCCTCCAAAAAAGCTTGTTTAACAAAAAAAATCCTGTTTAAAAGCATTTAACAACCCACAGTTTTGCTCCAACTCCTAGTTGTCATTTTAAAAACTTGACAGGCTTTCCAAAATTACTCCACAGGCTTGCTTGACACTCATGGAATTCAAGTAGTAATTGTCTTCTCTCTATCCTACCACACCCCATGTATTTAACCAGCTGTGCTAAAAGTAATGCCGACTACTGGAGGAAAAAGTAATACTGGAAGATGCTTACAATGTTTCATCTAAAGATAGTTGAGCCTCTTATTTCAGAAGCAGTAAGTAGGGTCAACAGGAGGCACCATTCCACTTGCTTGGGTTAGGAAAGAATGTGACTACTCCTTTTAGAGGTTTATTTCTAGGTGTACACACAGTGACTAGCACAATGGAATTCTGATCACAATGGAGGGCACTGGAAGTTACAAAAATACAAAGAAATAATGTATTTCCCAATGCTCCTAACATCACTCCTGTTAAATGGGAGTTTTGCAGACAGCCATTAGGAACTCTTAAAATTTCAAAACATGTAATTTAAATAGAGCTTAATAATTGTCATAAGGGCTTTTTTTTTTTTTAGGGCTGTCAGTTAATCGTAGTTAACTCATGCGATTAACTCAAAAAAATCACAATTAATAGCAGTTTTAAATCGCACTGTTAGTCAATTCATTAAATATTTTCGGATGTTTTTCTACATTTTCAAATATATTGATTTCAATTACAACACAGAATACAAAGTGTACACTGCTCACATTTTTATTACAAATATTTACACTGTAAAAATGATAAAACAGTATTTTTCAATTCACCTCATACAAGTACTGTAGTGCAATCTCTATCATGAAAGTGCAACTTACAAATTTAGATTTTTTTTTTGTTACATGACTGCACTCAGAAACAAAACAATGAAAAACTTTACAGCCTACAAGTTCATTCAGTTCTACTTCTCGTTCAGCCAATCGCCAAGAAAACAAGTTTGTTTACATTTATGGGAGATAATGCCGCCCACTTCTTATTTACAATGTCACCAGAAAGTGGAAACAGGCATTTGTATGGGACTTTTGTAGCTGGCATTGCAAGGTATTAACATGCCAGGTATGCTAAACATTTGTATGCCCCTTCATGCTTCGGCCAGCATTCCAGAGGACATGCTTCCAGGATGATAAAGCTTGTTAAAAAAAATGTGTTAATTAAATTTGTGACAGAATTCCTTGGCGGAGAAATGCATGTCTCGAGCTCTATTTTACCTGTATTCTGCCTTATTTTTCATGTTATAGTAGTCTCGGATGATGACTCAGCACATGTTGTTCATTTTAAGAACATTTTCACTGCAGATTTGACAAAACGCAAAGACGACGTGAGATTTCTAAAGGTAGATACAGCACTCGACCCAAGGCTTAAGAATCTGAAGTGCCTTCCAAAATCTGAGAGGGACGAGGTGTGGAGCATGCCTTCAGAAGTCTTAAACGAGCAACACCACAATGCGGAAACTACAGAACCCAAACCACCAAAAAAGAAAAACAACCTTCTGCTGGTGGCACCCGACTCTGATGATGAAAACAAACACGCATCGGTCTGCACTGCTTTGGACTGTTATCGAGCAGAACCTGTCATCAGCTGTCCTTTGGAATGGTGGTTGAAGCATGAAGGGACATAGGTATCTTTAGCGCATCTGCATGTAAATATCTTGCAACACCGGCTACAGCAGCGCCATGCGAACACCTGTTCTCACTTCCAGATGATATTGTAAACAAGAAGCGGGCAGCATTTTCTCCTGAAAATGTAAACAAACTTGTTTGTCTGAGTGATTGGCTGAACAAGAAGTAGGACTGAGTGCGGACTTGTAGCTCTAAAGTTACATGTAGCTTTATTGTTGAATGCAGGGGGGGTTTTGTACATAATTCTACTTTCCATGATAAAGCACTACAGTACTTGTATTAGGTGAATTGAAAAATATTCTCTCTTGTTTTTTTTTCAGTGGAAATATCTGTAATCAGAAATAAATATAAAGTAAGCACTGGATATTTTGTATTCTGTGTTATAATTGAAAATCAATATATCTGAAAATGTAAAAAACATCCAAAAATATTTAAATAAATAATATTCTATTATTGTTTTCAAAAAATTAATCATGATTAATTGCACTGCTAATCACTTGACAGCCCTAGTTTTTTTAATTCAAATTTACAATATTGCATGTGCGCACACGGACAAAAACTGTCAAGATTTCCCAAAAGGAACTAATACAAAAACACAACCCAATGTTTAAGATAAAATAATCAGCCTTTGTAATAAACAAAAATTATCTGACGCAACGGATAGTCTTTCTGCTGTGGGATCACTTAGTGAACCAAGCCAACTTTAATGTATGTGTTAACTGACAGAACAGCTGATCCTGAGATACAGGGTGCGTCATATGAAATGATTATACAGGAATGCATCTGCACTGTTGGGAATTTATCCCATCGTTTTTCATTATCATTCCAGACATTTCACTCATCATGCTGAGCTTATTTTCACTCAAAGAAATAAGGCCAGCACTTCAAAACCTCCTGTCTTGCAGAGTTGTGTCTTAGGCATTTTGTTTTGTGCCACCAACCAGTATGAAACCTCTTCAGTGAGCCTACAGACCAAATGGTTAATTGAATCCTCTACTTTTTAAAAAATAAAAATGAAATACTACATTAGACAGATAACATTTAGGGCTGTAACGTACTGTGTTTTTCCGTTTCTACCTCTACTGTTTAGCCATAACAGCACTGAAAGATAAGATTTGACAGGAATGGGATTTTGAAGAGCGAGGGATCCTAGAGTCGTAGAACTCCTGGTACACAATGTAGCACAGGGAATTGTAGAATGCCCTTTGCTGTTGCAGAATTCCCAAGAGAAGTAGATCCTGAAGAAGCACTGAATTCCTGGGAACTCAGCGTACAGAAAGAGTGGATTAAAAGCCAAATAAAGTTTTACAGAACCAGCGGAAAGACACCAATCAAAAATGACTCTCTTAGCACTTAGTGAAGAATAATTTTTATATACAGTGCTTTGGAAACCACTACCTTAACAGGATGTTGCGTTACTCCCACGGGAAAATTGACAGAAGCTAAGTGATTCACCCAAGACCACTAAGGGTATGTCTACATAGCAAAGACAGACCTATGGCTGGCCCGTGCCAGCCAACTTGGGCTTGCAGGGCTTGGCTTGTGAGGCTGTTTCATTGCTGTGTAGACTTCTGGGCTCGGGCTGAACAAGACTCTAGGACTCTGCAGGTTCCAGAAGTCTACACAGCAAGAAAACATCACCATAGCCCAAGCAGACTGGCATAGGCCAGCTGCGAGTTTTTCTTTGCTGTGTAGACATACCATAAGGGAGACTGTGGAAGAACTAGGATTAGAATAAAAAGGGTAAGTGGTGCTTGGACTATATTCCTAACAACATTCAAGCGACAATCTAGCAATCCAGGGCATTCTGGATTGATAACGGGCTATGGTGCACTATCCATATTTTGGCTGAACAGAGAACTATTTCAAGAATTATAGCACTTTCAATTTATAGAGTGCCTTTTCATACAAGAAGTTTACCATTTTACAAACATTAGCCTTAACAGCCTTGGCCAGGTAAGCATAGTAGGTAAAATAAGGCACAGAGGGTAAAATGATTTGTTCAATGTCAGAGTGAGGCAATGACAGAAGTTCCCTACCCCAACCCTGCTCCAATCACTTGATCACACTGTCTCATTTGAAAACCGTAAGTTACTGTGCATTATAAACTAGTGAAAGCACCCCAGCCTCCATATCCCTGGCTGAAGTTTTTAAGATCACTGACAAGACCTTTCTATGCAAGTAAGCTACAAGGTCCATCCACAATCTACAATGCTTCTAAGGAAAATGTGAACCACCAGCATAGAGTTCAGTGTTTCAGAGTGACAGCTTTTCTCTTACTGGTTAGGGGAGAACAAAAGTTAAGCTACAGCCTACCCTCTGCAAGAGAAACTGCAACACACTGAACAGAAGCTGTGGTGCTGACAGACTGATGTGACACTCAATCTAGAAAAGCCAAAGAAATGGGAGAATGGTGCAGCCCATCTATTCCAGCTAGAAAAACATCCACAAGCTGTGCCAGGTGGCTGTTCCAAAAACTAAAAATTTGCCTAAGCTTTACATTTCCTAAGCTTCACATTTCAGCTGCCAAAAACTAACAGCACGCAACATTCTTCCTCAGATGACATTTCTCATCACACCAATTTGGCATCTGACAAGACTATTTTATAAGGCTGGTTGCTATGACAGTACAGAGCATTTTTTTTTAAAAATCATCATGTTCATCATCCATTAGGAACTAACTACTTACTTCCTTTTTTCTGTACTATGCTTGTCAGAAACATGAACAGTGTAAACACAAAACATCCAACTTTGTTAACAACTTACTATGCATTCATGGAAATGGCCAGCTATGCTAAAAACTTTTCAACGTTTTCTAAAGATGTTATAGGAACAAGATGTTGGTCTTATTAAATAGATTTCCATCTATCTATATTTATTTTACATTGCCTTTGTTCCAACCCTACCCTGAAACTATCCAGGACAATGCAGTGAAAGATAACGGCAATCCAGATCTGAAGAATGAGAAGGGGGAAAACAGACAGAGAGCTAAGTTCTCTGCTTTAAGGGGGAAAAAATTCCACCACCTACCGCAATCATTTTCAGCTAAAAAAATCTCATCATTTTGCACAAGTTATTCATCTGAGACAGGCAGATTTAGAGACTGGCACTAACTCTGACAGTATACCTTCTAATCTAACAAGTTAGAAACTTTGCAAATGCATACATTGTGGCTGCTGACCTGCCAAAGAGAGTTAAGTCTGGTTTAGTTTTTGGTTAATTATCCCTACACTCCAAATCTCTTGCTTAAATCCTCAAAACACAAGAATGAAGACAGCTTTTGTACTTAAAGTGCACCATATTTTCCTGTATTTTAGAAGGGAAATTATGTTTGTTTGAAAATTTTGTACGTACCTCACATACAAACACCAACTGTAACAGAAATTAAAAGAAAATACTTTGCCAGCTTATACACTTTGTATATTTGACTACGCTCATGAGAGTAACTGTTTTGTTCATGGCCAGTTGCACTTGACTCATCTATTAGCCTGTCACCACCACTTAGGCATAGTTCTGTGAGTAGGAAAGTGCTCACATACACATACTTCCCCTAAATCTGCAAGAAGGCACTTACTATAGCTGTAACAGCAAAGTTGAAAGTGAAAAGGCAGCAGACAGGCATGTATACAAAGCAGCCCACGCACATTTGGTGGGAATGCTCTCTCTGAGACCCTTATAATCATCATCAGAGGAGCAGAAAAAAAGCAGTTCCCACAGATCTGGAACAGATAATGAAATTTGCATGTATTGGTTATCATTGCTTTCAAGACCATCTTCCTCTTTCATTGCTGATTATGTCTCCTCCACCATCATCTCCTTTCCAATCTCTTCACAGATTTCCACTCTTCCACATCAAGCTTTATCTACCCTTCCTCTTTCAAGGCTCTACACAGTTCATTCTTCCCTGTCTATAATCTCCACCCATTCCGTGTCCCCTTCATTCCATATATTTTCAAAAGTCTTCCAGTTAGTGTTTATTAAGTGCCTTCCCCACCTCTGCAATAAAGCCTGGCTTTGTAGGAATTCATTAGCTCAGCAAAATCAGAGAAAGACATGACTAAGTTCAGGATGCAAGATCTTCACCTATAATATAAGAAGCTCTGTTCAACTGATAAGAAACCTTAGCTCTAGTTACACAGATTTGTAGCTCCACCTTTGTTTTCAATTATTCTCTATCAATTTTGCATATTCTTTGTTCCATTTAAAGGCACACTGGGCTGTTCTGGGGGGTTTTGGTGCAAGTACTCCTGAGGAGTAAATGAATGTTCAACCTCTAAGGAGAGGGAGAGGCCTAAGCTCTCCAAAGTGACAACAGGATCCCATGTCAGTGGTCTGGTTTAGTCATATTGTCAACACAACTATGACAATTTACACTAGCTCAGGATCTGTTCCATAGGGAAGGGTAGTCTCAGCATCTTGAAGGGAAAAACTGAGGAATCATCAAAATTCTATTCTGGACATGATACAACTGGTGACGTGGTTTTGACAAGTCCTCTATTTAGACAGATACTTAAGAAATGGTGAGACCTATAGGATAACACACACACACACACCTCACAGCTATAACATTTCTCAGTCAAATCCATTTCTCAAAATGTGTTCAATCCCAGTATTTCTGGCCTACACGTGGTTTTCAAATATTTTAGGATAGATCTAGCATGTTTATACAGATATTTCATTAGAAATTATCCTTTCCTATAACTAATCTATTTTACAAGTATTGCTGGGATGACATTTATAGAAAAAACTGAAATGGTCTAGTTCTCAGGTTTTTATTCTGCATCAAAACGAAAAGGACGAGAGATATGAGAGTTCACAGCATTAGACCTTTGGTCTGAGTAATTCAGATAGTTGGGGTAGGTTGTATTTCATTGAGTAATGCAAAGCACACACAAAAAAAATTTGTGCGCAGACACATGCCATCATGTTCAGACCTTTGTTTGCCCATGTGTCCACAGTTGCAAACTTGACCTGGGAAAAACACTGCTCCGATTTTTAAAAAGCTACTTATGGCAGACCTGGATATGGGATTTCTGAACCAGAGAGAACTTAGTCCCATTATTAGAAACCAGCGTTCATAGTATTGCATTCTGCCAGTTCTCAGCTACTGAATTTCATAGCTAGGCCAGTGTCTGAGCACTGGGATCAAAGTAAAATGTTTGGGTATTCTTGTGCGCATGCAGCTTTCATGTGTGCTTTGCAAGCAACAATTAGGAAAGAATTTTGCTAGATTTTGAGTGTGATTTTATATAGTGATATTTTATAGCTGACTGTGTAAATATGTAATCTGCAATTATCAACGAGGGTTGGATTCTTTTGCAAGATGTGCACTGGTACTTTTAAAATATTCCCTATGAAAATAGAGCTCAATAAAAAAAAAAGCCTCAAAAACTGAAGGGTTTGGATATACCAAAATAGAGCTACCATTAATTTCTCAGGACATCCGAAACACCTTTGATTCAAATTACATTTAAAAACCCCCACAAAGTTACCAGCTACTGTCTATGTATGCAGAAGACTAATAGTGAGTCATTGCTACCGTGTACGCAGTATGGTCAACCACAAGAAATTTCCTTAGCATTTAGTCTTTCAATTCTGGGACTGGTATATTTTAATATGGAGGTTAGGAGACACGGTCAGTCTGGTCTCAGCTGTGACGACGTCTTCATTTGCTGGGAATTTGGAATTGTGACAGGGTGAAAAAGACCTGGGTTTGATTTTTTTTTTTTTCATCTTTTTTTTTTTTTTTAATATGGCTTTCATCAGGGAACACGGTGTATATACCAGTAGAACTTTGTCTGGTTTAATAGGAGCACAGTGGACAAGTTTACTTCTTTAGAAGGCTTAATTTTAAAAAGTTCTTTTTTTTTTTTTTTTAAATGTAAACAGGAAAAGTGAAGGTTCAAGTAAAGGCAACAAAAATCTCCTTATTTTAGGCCTGGAATGTTGGCAGCTGTCACAAGGTCAGAAGGGATAATATAATCCATTTTATTCAGGCTTTACATTCCAGCAGTTCAGCAAATCAAAACTGGAGCATTAAACTGAAGTATCAAACAACAGGAACAAGGCTCCTCATACGTTTCTATTTTTTATTCTTGTATTTAAGAAAATATAAGAACTATGCTTTCTGCATCCTGAAGAAAACATGGGGATTTACAATAAAAAAGTGATTCCCCTTGAGCACTTGCAAGTTTCAAATGCTGGCCCCAGGGACTAATACACCATATGTAGACTTTGACCTCAAGAAAGTATGCATCCAGTAAACAAGTGTGATTTGTCCACTATTTTTTCCTTAAGCGCTTTGCAAAAACTGTCAGTTTATTAAGCAGGCTGCTTATATAGGATGATGGCTATACTTACTTTTCCATATAAGCAAGTTATCACAGTTATTAACTCGACTTACTTTAACATCACTTTCTGGAGTATCAGCCAATAACATTCTTGAAAAGTAATATGCACTCATAAGTGTCTGCAATCTTGACTTACCTCAATGAAGTCTTCGATTACAATCCCTGAGAGACGAGGTGGGTGAGGTAATAGCTTTTATTGGACCAGAAGTTGGTCCAATAAAAGCTATTACCTCACCCATCTTGTCTCTCTCATATCCTGGGATCAATGTGGCTACAACACTACAAACAATAATAATATTTGAGAGACACAAGCAGGGGGAAATGCTGTAGGAAACTACAGACACCTGAATGGAGGGCAAACTGAAGCCAAATCAGCTACTCCTGCTGAAGATGGATATATGCAACCAGAATAGACCAGAGAGCTGGAAACAAGCTGTGGCCCTCTGAAGTTGGGAAAAAGCCTCCCGACCGGCTATTGTGCCCACCAGCAGGCACTGCAATGAAGAGATGTAACTGGTGAAGGGATCAGGTCAGTCAAGAAGCAAATCTAATTCACATACCAGCCTTCTAGAGCAAGCAGCAAAGGCTCTCAGATAAAATGAGTTGCTGAATAGTTTGTGTATTCTCTGCTGCGATTGATGGGTGGTTTCTGGACAATATTTAGCAAATCTAGAAGTGAATCTCATATTGATATGCACACTTTTCTTTATTTACTGACACACCTTGAAAAGATTCAGTTTTGATTTGAAGGCAAAGGCAGCAAAATATATATACAGACTGTTGAAAGAAGCACTGGAGTTTCAGAGGCAGTGCTATCAGAATCAAAAACCACCATCTGAGAGGAGAGGGGTCCCAGAAAAATTCATTCGACTGGATTCCACTAAATGACTTACTCAGTCCAGTGGGCCAATTTGACAGACACCACTCACTCTTTACAGCGAAAATGAAAGAGAGTCTGTATGCCATTTAGTTTCTTACAAATAGCCCAAAACAGTAAGTTAAATGATCTAGACAAATTATAGTAGCTGGACAACCAGTATGCAAATCATTTATCTCAGCCCAAACTGCCAGTTATACCTCTTCCTCGGTTTGGTAACTGAAGCCCTTCCTTGGATGTTAATTTGTTTCGGAGAAAACCCATGATGTTCCAGGAGCTGTAAAAACAGACTCCTTGTAAAGGCAAATCTAAAGCCATTGTGAGGAAGTTACCAAAGATTTCACTTCCTAGCAAATCAATGAAGCATGGTACAGCATTTTAACACAGAGGATAATAGCTACATAAAACTGAAAAAATGTACCTTGTACAGCCACATGTTCAGCATCTCACTCATCCCCAGGCTTCATCCTCATCTGGGCTTGCATCTGTGCAATCATTTCCTGCATGCGACGCAGCTGTGAAGAAGAAAAGAAAATACCACCTTTTACACACAGACTTTGGACAGCTAAGGCTCATTCTCTCCTTGAATCCAATGGGAAAAATACCCAGATATACAGGAAGTTGTGAATCTTTTCCCTCCTTGATGGAGAAAAGGACCCAGTTTCTTTCCCACCCTATATTTACAATTTAGTGTTTAATTACATGGCCCCCCCATTTCTTACTGATGTATCCCTGTCAATGATCCTTTTGGCCCAGAGTGTTAAGTCAAGATCATATCAGACACATTTCAAGGTCAGTAAGCTACACAAGAATCTTGACCATGAGAGTGTGGAAATAGATCTTTCAGAAGCACATTCGCAGACTTGCAAATTAGCACACAGACATTACAAAATAAAGGAAAACACCTTCCTTTCCTTTTTGTGTATAGAGGTGCATTACTGGTAAAGCAGCTTGCTTTGTTCCAAACAGAAGCGCCGCCAGCTTTTTTGTCGCCCTAGGTAGCGGAAGGTCCCACCCCCGAAATGCCGCCCCCAACAGAGGAGGCAGGAGGTCCAGCCGCCGCGGTCGCCACCCCCCAAACGTTAGCACCCTAGGCGACCACTTAGGTGATCTAATAGGTTGCGCTGGCCCTGGTTCCAACACAAATACTTAGCCCTTAATGCCAGAAAGTCAATGGTGATTTTGAAGTTGCTGTTTGGTTTGATTAACTGGATAACGCCCCAAAATTTGAGAAGCACTAACCAACTCTGTTGAAGAGACTGTTTCAAGAGCAAAATAAAAAGATGCTCAATGAAATCTAGAGAGAAAAAAAAGCAAAGCCTAGACATATTAGCCACCAATGTTTCAATTTTAAGTGCTTGACATTTTCTTGGAAATAACTATAGTTTGTTTTGACTGTTTTCATTTTTTTAAAGACATTGATTTGTAATTTCTATCCTGGAGAAAGCAAGTTGGCGATCTATTATGTAAGATAATTTCTTTTCAAATCATGTTTATTTTTCTTTTGAACATGAATTTTAATAAAAGGCTACAGAACAGACATTATGAGCCTGATTTTCAAGAATGTGCATACAATTACAACTGTACTCACAAATCTGTGATCTGAACTCACAAATGGACAGGTTGCAAATTTCCATATGCAGTCATGAAAATTGCACATACAAATTGGGCACACAATTTGTGCTCTTGTAATTTTGAAAAAAACTCAGGCCTTCTACAATTTTCATGTAAGTTGTACATAGATTTATTGTAAATTTGAAGTCACATAGTGCTTATAATTAGAGCAGTCGTCTTATTTGTTGCTATGGTAGGCAGAACACCAATGTTCCATTAAACAATGGCAACAATTATAATACACTGTCGTCTGATACTATTTTCATTTAAGAACACTAGTCTGAGAATATGGGTTTAATTTATTTTGTGGGAAAGAAAAGAAAGTTGTGTTCTAACCATCTCTCCCTCTCCAAAAAGTAGTCATGCTTTTGTTCTTTACTGATTACTTTGTAGGAATGTTATAGTTACGAAATTAAGGGATAATGTAAAAAAAAATGTTGCATTGGTTATTAATCATATTTTAGTTTAAAATAACGTAATGCAGTCTGAAAAAATGAAACATTAAAAAATTTCTAGCATGAATACAAAAAATTTCTAGCATGAAAACATTACTGAGAACAGTTATTTTACACGAATGAGTGAATCATACGTGGGAGGCTCTATAAATACCCACTTGAGCCTCAGCATTCATGGTTGAGCAATAATTGATTCTCTTTGTCTACACAACGCAGGTAACCAGATCAGAAAAGAGCTACAGTTCCAGAGATACATATTACTTTATTTTGTCTGACCTTAGATAGGGGCAGGGGAATAGGGAAAGAAATTGAAGGAATATAACTGATGTAACCCAAGAAAAGGAGTTTTCCACCTGAACCGTATAGGGTTAAAGCAGATTTGTATGTGAAATGAGTAGCATCAGCAGCCTCTTTTTTTTTTTTTTTTTTGGCGAGGAGGGGAGAGTGTAATACATAATGTCTATCATTATGTACCTGTGTGCTACAGAAAATTGGGATGAGCCTAATGGATGAGAGAGAAGTAGCCACTATAAAAAAATAAAAACCGAAAGAGTTGGTAGAAAAGGGAAGACAAAATGCTTAAAGATTTATTGAACCAAACTACACTCCTCCCCCAACCCAAGACCTCAAAATAAAGCCTCTGAAGACACACTTTCAATATTACTACATAAGTCTCACAAAGCAGATGATTCCTTCTCATTCACCTCATACTCCTGCCAGCACGAGTAAGGCAGTATAACAATGGTGAGAGATTTGGCATGCCAAGGCTCAGCACAGAAAAGGAGTTTTGTTTTTTAAAGTTCTTCCAAAGATTTAAAGTCACTTAACCTCTTTTGTCTCAGTTTCCCTAAGAGAAGGATTTTCCTCACATATGTTCATAAAGCATTTTGAGATCTAGAGATTAAGCACAGTATTGCATTTTCTAGATATGAGGTACACCACCACATACTATATAGATCAGGGGTGGCCAACCTGAGCCTGAGAAGGAGCCAGAATTTACACATGTACTTTGCCAAACAGCCACAGTAATACGTCAGCAGCCCTCCATCAGCTCCCCAAGCCAGCGCCCGGCAGCCCTGCCAATCAGCACCTCCCTCTCCCTCCCTGCATCTCCAGGGGGGGGGGGGCGAGGAGCGAGGGCACTGCAGGGTCAGGGGAGGAGGCAGGATGGGGTGGAGTTGGGGCAGGGCCCGTGGCAGAGCCAGGGGTTGAGCAGTGAGCACCCCGGCACATTGGAAAGTTGGTGCCTGTAGCTCCAGCCCCGGAGTTGGTGCCTATACAAGGAGCTGCATATTAGCTTCTAAAGAGCTGCATGTGGCTCCAGAGTCACAGGTTGATCACCCCTGAGATGGATGCATAGATTAACTAATGGCAGGATTGCAAAGCCACGTTAGTGTTATTTAACAACAAGAGTTTCCTCGGCATGCAGTGCCCATTAAGTTAACCATATAGTTGTGCTTCCTACACCAGTTAGTATAGTATGAAGCTACTGAAGATAAGTCCACAAATTCCTTTTGCTGAAACAAACTGGACAAAAACAAAAATAAGGGTAAGACCCCACCAAATGCAGCCAGTGCAACCATATTTAGAAAGCACAGCTCTCCTCTTCTTGGAGAGCTGCTTCTTGGTCTGCAGACTAACTTCCTTTTCTGAGACTGTGGTATAAAAAAGATTCCTCCCAGCTGTAAAAAGTTCCAGACTAGCCAAAATGACAAGTATCTGATGTACTATAGCACCTTCTGCATGAAGAACATACAACAGTGGCTCTCAAACTTTTTTAATGGTGACCCCTTTCACATAGGAACCCTCCGAGTGCAACCCCCCTTATACATTAAAAACACTTTTTTATATATTTAACACCTGCTGGAGGCAAAGCGGAGTTTGGGGTGGAGGTTGACAGCTCACAATCCCCCATATAATAACCTTGCGACCTCTGAGGGGTCCCAATCCTCAGTTTGAGAACCTCTGATATACAATATTTTAATGGGGTACTGATGGATATCGAGACCTGAAATCTGGCAGTGTAAATACTCACTGAAAAGAGATCTAATAGCTGAACTACACTGGGGGAATGAGGGGGGAGAAAGTTGTGGAAGGACAGGAGCAAGGGTATTAGTATGTGGGGAACAGACAGCTTGGTTAATAGAATATAACGATAGCAACATATGAGAAAAACTTGTGTATGTTAATTATTGCTTGAAACGCTGTTAAATATTATACTCCTGATGAAGAGTTACATATATATAGATATTTTTCAGTATGAAAATACAGCTCAAGCAGACTTTTCTGTTAACTAAAACAGAATTATATTTATACACACTGATCGCTTTCCAAAATCCGATAATGATCCCAAGTTACCAACTATTCATACCATTCCTCATATCTAGGATAGCGGCATTAGGGGAAAACAGATTGCAGAGATGTAGCAAATAGTTTCTTCCAGGTATAATGTTTTGTGTTTTTTTTTAAATGATTGATTATATAAAGGCAGTTTTTATGTTAGTTCATAATGGACAGGAGATTACATTTAACACAACATTTCAGGCAGGTTGCAGTCACTGGTGAGGGTAATGTCCATTTGCACCACTGTCTGGAAGCTGACAAGATCATTTCAATCCATTAATTTAGCAATGACACAGCACACAAGATTCAGAGAGAATGAGCTGACCTATATTAAACACAAATAAGTGGTGCTCAGTCTCTTACGCCATTTATCTTTATGAGTGAGGAGAGAATGAAAGAACCACTCCTTAAATGTTACAGTTTTAAGTGGATTTACTTTCCCTCTCCTCGCAAGAATGCAAAGAAATGAGCAATCAGTGTACTGTGTATACAACACACACTTGTCTTCCTGTTGCTTCAAGGCGAAAACACTTAAGACACCACAGTTCAAGCTTCGTATCTAGTCTGTTGCTCCCTGTCTTAGCATGAAGTGCGAGCATCATGGAGGCAGCATACTCTGATCTCATTTGACTGCAGCAAATCTCTTCCTGATGCAGAAGCAGCATTGACATGCTATGCAGGGAGCACACATTCACCCCCAACAGACAAACAGATGCTGTAACACCAAACCTCAAAGAGGAGAGGCAAATCAAGGGCAAAAAAAAGGTAAAAAGATCAACATGTTTGGAAATCCTCTAGAAACACAATTCCTGACAATGCCCACAAAGCAGAAGTCAAAGGACCAAACTTAGCCTTAGTGTAAACTCAATCTACTTTACTGGAGACAGAGTTCCTGACACTAGGGCTGAATTTAGCTCAAAGTGTCACATTATTCTTGATGGCAGTGCAACAACAACAGAGAGGAATCAGACATTTCACATCAGCATTAGGAGAGTATAGACATTGATACAACTTTGTATTACATGGTTGATTATTCCCATTACTGCATGTTTTGGCTGGAACACAAAACCCACACACTGCAGACTCCTGCTTGAGTAATGCTTAGGCAATGGCCCCACAGATGGAAGAGAAAAAGGAATGGGAAGAACTCAACAATTGTTCACTTGCCAGTAAGACAGTTCATTTTTCAAACAAATAGTCAGGTCCCTCTTAGCAATAAAATTCAGATGACAAGGGGGCTGTAGGAAGAAAATAATATGAAGAAATAGAAATTAAGGCTGTGGACCTTCAGTAACTTCAAGATGTTCCCACGATATTCGCAGTGTTTGTTAAAAATACCTTCAATACCAAAGAGCGCAATTAATCCTGTTAAGTAAGGCCAAGAAAAATATGCTCCAGTCAAATGATTATATTGCAAAAAAGGATTTCCATCAAGAGAAATGTTTTGCTTTATGGGACTCTCTGGCATTATAAATACTACATTTATAAAATAAGACAAGTTACTGTGTTCACAGCCACTGCATTTTATGGGCAGCAAGGTGGAACTATGACTGAAGTCTACACACACATGTTAAACTGGTTTCAACAAGTAACTTTTTTAAAGGCAAAATATATTGTTCAAAGATCATGTCAACATCATCGTTCTATTCTCCACAGGACCGGCACTGCTAATCAGGTTTTTTTTCCCTGATGGTTTTCTTTTCATTCTGTTCTCCAAGGATAAAATCTATTTCACTCCACAGAGGAAAGTGTAAGATTGAATTTAGTACTACATCCTCTTACCATTGCAGCAGGACTATAGCTTACCAAAGAAAAGGGTATCATACTTTAAGGATACTTTTATCTATGCTCTTTAGACTTTCATCAACTGTCATGTCAGCCTTTTCATGCAAACACTGAATACTTCACAAAATACTTGCATCTTACTGAATATATAAATATTGTAAAATGAATTTACATAGCGTTATCAGGCAACTGGGATGTCTGTCAGAATGGGGCCAAGCAAATCGAGAAGATTTCCACTCTGTGATGTATTTCTCACACTATAACTCTATTAACTGATGACACACTGGGAGATCACGGAACAGAGAAAAATCAGAAAGCTAGGTGAGG
This sequence comes from Chelonoidis abingdonii, assembly GCF_003597395.2. NCBI lineage: Eukaryota > Metazoa > Chordata > Testudines > Testudinidae > Chelonoidis > Chelonoidis abingdonii. The sequence goes on from NC_133790.1 coordinate 17,778,057, forward strand.
CCAGTAGGGGAAAACAAAGAAGAACTAATCCAATTGTGAGTGTTAAGTATTACAGAGTATTCAATTTATTGCAGGCCAGCATGACTTAGAATAAGTAATTTATATTACCATACCATCTTTCAAGGATCTCAAAAGCTGTTGAAAAGATACGTCTGTTATTTGACAGCTGGGAAAACTAAGGTAGAGAGAAGCAAAGTGAACTGCCTACAGCCTTATGATGAGCTAGTTGCAGAATTAGGGATCCATGCCCCCTGATGCCTCAATGAACAGGGCCTAAGTGTCATTTTCAAAAGTGCCTCAGGTATTTCTGAAAGTTTTACCCTTTATGCTTCTCATTCTCATTAACAAGGGAAGCATTTCAGAATGTGACATAACAGGATAAGTTGTTCCAAGTAGTTTCCACCACATTTTTACTGAAAAGCTACTGGGACTGTTAATAGCAAAAAGTCACAACAAATAATTTGTACTGTAATATATTTACAGAAAGGAGAGCAAACACCATTACTTTCCTCTCTCCACTCCCTTCCCTCATAAAACCAGGTCATTTACACTTGAAGACTGACAGAAAAAACAACTTAGCTACAATATATAATATATGGAGTTATACCTATCTCAGAACTGGAAGGGACCCTGAAAGGTCATTGAGTCCAGCCTCCTGCCCTCACTAGCAGGACCAAGTACTGATTTTGCCCCAGATCCTTAGGTGGCCCTCTCAAGGATTGAACTCACAATCCTGGGTTTAGCAGGCCGATGCTCAAACCACTGAGCTATCCCCCTCCCTGCAGAAAAGCAAAATGAAATCTGTACTTGTCAAAAATGGTCTTGTAATTTGGCTGAAGAATCTATGTTAGAGATTAATGAGTCCGATTAGTGAGGAACACGTCTTTTGTTATAATAAAGGATCGTTATTTAGCAGAAATCATGCCTTGATGATGATGATCCTGGCACATCCCCAAACCTTAATTCCCTCTGGGGTCATGTAAACCTTGCAGAACTGTAAATAGAACTTCAAGCACAGTTACTGATCGGAATGCAAAACAGAAGGGGAAATGGCTGTTTGTTTTCTCAGCAACGGCCAAGGAATGTAAGCCCATTTCCTCTCCACCTCTTTCCCTGCACAGTCCTCCCCAACCTGAACCTCAGACTGCCTTGGTGATGAAGAGATTTCATACCAGCTTATCTGCAGAAGACTCAGCAAAGCCTCTTGATCTTTTAAAGCAGTGGTTTTCAAACTTTTTTTCTGGTAACTCAGTAGAAGAAAATTGGTGATGCCCACGCCCAACGGAGCTGGGGATGAGGGGTTTGGGGTGTGAGAGGGCTGAGGCAGAGGGCTGAGGTCCGGGAGTGAGGGCTCTGGGGGTGGGGAGCAGGGATGAGGGTTTTGGGGTACAGGACAGGGTTCCAGGTTTGTGGAGGCTCAGGGCTCGGGCCAGGGATGAGGCTTTGGGGTGCAGGAAGGGGCTCTGGGTTTGGAAGGCTCAGGGCTGGGGATCTGGGGCACAGGGTTACCTCAAGGGGCTCCCGGTCAGTGGCACATGCTTCCTACCTGTCCTGACACTGCAGACCACGCTGCGTCCCGGAAGTGGCCAGCAAGCAGGTCCGGCTCCTAGGTAGAGGCGCAGAAGCACCTCCACGTGGCTCTCACCCAAGGGCGGTGCCGAGCTGCCACTGGCCAGTTTCCAGCCAATGGGAGTGTGGAGCCGGTGCTCTGGGCGGGGCAGCACACAGAGCCTCATGGCACCCCCGCCTAAGAGCCGGACCTGCTGTTGGCTGCTTCCAAGGCACAGTGCAGTGTCAGAACAGGTAGAGACTAGCCTGCCTTAGCCGGACAGCACCGCCGACGGGACTTTTACCAGCCCAGTCAGTGGTGCTAACCAGAGCTGCCGCAACCCAGTGCCTTACATTGCACGACCTAGTACCAGGTCACAACTCGCAGTTTGAAAACCACTGTTTTAAGGGACAGCAGACAGTAAAAGTGTAAATCTATTTATTTATTTTTCACGTTTCAACCTAATCCTTCGCACTCTTAACAGTAGTTATGTAGAGGTTTTAGTCCCATTGAGAACTTTTAGAGATTGTCCTCCAAGAACTTCAAAGTCTTCATCATCTCTTTGGCCACATACATACATGCAAACAAGCAGAAATACTAGTCACTTAACCTCTCTCTAAATCTAAATCTCTAAATGTAAGAGGAAAAACACTGTCAAAAAATGTTCTTGATACTTTCAAAGCAATCACCATGTTAGCCTACTGTTCCTTAATCAGTAAACAGGATGCAGTTCATTTATGTACATTGTTCTTGGGGAAATTTCACCATCATCAATGCAGCTCCACCAGTGAGAGTGCTAGCACTGAGAAAACACAGGTTTATAATGATATTTTTACCACCATACTGAAACATCATGGTGGAAAAAACACTGGAGTCCCATCTTCAGCAGTGTTTCCACTACCACCACCATTACTGGTAGTGGAACCATGGGAGATTTCCCCAAAAAGGAAGTTTTTAAACAGCCAGAGAAGACAGTAAGACTGGTAACAAGATTCAGTCTTAACAGGCATGCTACAAAGAAATATGGAAACATGGAGACTGAAATATTAGCATTTCATGGACTTCTGCCTGGATGTAGAAGTCCTGAGACTGCCTTTGGACGCAGAAATATGCATCCAAGCATTTATAGGGTTGCTATCTTTAATCTGGCCTGAAACTAGTCTCTATTACAGGAGTGGGCAAACTACGGCCCGTGGGCCACATCCAGCCCACGGGACCGTCCTGCCTGGCCCCCAAATTCCTGGCCTGGGAGTCTTGCTCCTGGCCCCTCCCCCGCTGTTCCCCCTTGCCCACAGCCTCAGCTCACTCGCTCCGCCATCAGCGCAATGCTCTGGGTGGCAGGACTGTGAGCTCCTGGGGCAGCGCAGCTGCAGAGCCTGGCCTGACCCAGCGCTCTGTGCTGTGTGGTGACAGCAGCAGCAGTGTGGCCTGGCTCCAGCCAGGCAGCACGGCTGTAGCACTGCCAGCCACTGGTGCTCCAGGCAGCCCGGTAAGGGGGCAGGGAGCATTAGTTAGAGGGCAGAGAAGTTCAGGGTGGTGGTCGGGGGCAGGGGGAACAGGGGGTTGACTAGGGGCAGGAGTTCGGGGGAGGGAGCAGTCAGGAAGGAGGAGAGATTGGATGGGGCAGTCAGGGCACGGGTTCCGGGGGCAGTCAGGGGCAGGGAGCAGTGGTGTGTGGATGGGGCAGAGGTCCCAGGCGGGCGTCAGGAATGAGAGGAAGGGTTGGATAGGGGTAGTGAGGGTCCGGGGGCAGTCAGGGGACAGGGGTGTGTGGATGGGGCAGGAGTCCCTGGGGATTGGTCCTGCTTTGAGCAGGGGGGTGGACTAGATGACCTCCTGAGGTCCCTTCCAACCCTGAGATTCTATGATTCCCAGAAGGGCCGCTAGGGAACAGGGTGGGTTGGATGTGGCAGGAGTCCTGGGGCAGGGGAGGCAGATAGTAGGTAGGGGCCGCGCCATGACCTCCTCCTCTAAAAGGCCTGCCATACAACTTCTAAAACCTGAGGCATCTCTCAGGCCAAAAAGTTTGCCCACCCCTGCTCTATTAGCTCTGCCCTTTTTAATCATGGCTTTCTTCCATTCACACACTGTGACTCGAGGCCAAACTGCACTGAGTAAATGGGTGCTGCTCTCTGAAAGATTGATAGTGAAACATCTTCATGCCCCAATAATATGAGCAATTATATGGCTGTAGTACTTGAACTTAAATACTGTGCCAACAGTCTCTGGTATCAAGAGTTCTGATTCAATTCTACATCTATATGCTGCACATTTTAAGACCGAAATAAACATCATTCCACACCAAAACAAAAATTACTGATTCATCACTCTCATTCTCTGAAGTGACTGGAAAAAAAGAAAAACAAAAATATAGTTGCATAGGTGGGGTTTTTTTAGGTCAAGCTTAAGAAGAGTAAAAATGGAAGACATAAAAGTAAGGGATCAGACACCAAACTGTAGGAGTATGGAAACTGATTGTAGGTACAAGGGGTGCAATTATTTTAAATATGTTTGTACAGACCACATACCCTGGGATAACATACATCTCATTTGGAATAGCTGTGAACTATCTATCAGGAGGTCTGATTTTAAGGAAACAAAGAGAGCTAACACAAGTAAATGAGTCTGAGGGTATGTCTACACTACCCACCGGATTGGCGGGCAGCGATTGATCCAGCAGGGATCAATTTATTGCGTATAGTCTAGACACAATATATTGACCCCCAAGCACTCTACCATCGATTCCTATACTCCACTGCCACAAGAGGCGCAGGCAGAGTCAACGGGGGAGCGGCAGCAGCCGACTCACCACAGTGAAGACACCACAGTAAGTTGATCTATGCACATCTACTTCAGCTACACACAGCTGAAGTAGCATAACTTAGAGTGATTCCCCACCCACAAGTGTAGACCAGGCCTCAGTGTTTAACCAAAAAGGAGGGATCATATTTTAAGAAAATAAATACTTCAGTCGCAAATGCAAGATATGCGCCTGAAAGCAAGGAATTGTGCATACAGCGCACACAATATACAAGTACATGTGCAAAATGCAATTAATTTGCATGTACCATTTAGGTCCCCACATTCTTCAAAACTAAACCCTTAAATTTTTTTGCCCATGACCATTAGGTGATCTGAAGTGCAGAAATCAGGAGAGAAACTATTCTGTAGCCAGTTAAATATTCACTTTCACTTCATTTCAGTTTTACCGCATACTGGAAGTTCTACACAAATACTCATTTTTCCTATAGTAGGAAAGAAGAGATTCATTGTGAGATCTCTACTGATATATGGTACAGAAAGGGATACATGTATCGTTTAATTACAGGTTTTGTAATGAATTAAAAAAAGAGACATTTATTACAATGTATCCTTACCTCAGCCTCTTTCTGCTGGAGGATCCTATCCTTGTCTACAACTTCTTCTTCAACAGGCCTACCAAACACAAACACACATCGTACAGTGCAGGCATGGAAAAGGAAAAGATAAGATAGACATGGAAGAGAAAAACTACACACAGTCTCTGAGAATGGATTCAGGGTTCATAGTTTGGGCCACACAGAGAGAACAAGATTGACTGCATGCTTTCTTACAAAGGGATGGATGAGGAAGACTTGTTGCTTTAAGAAACTATACTAAGCAACTAGCTCCTTCAAATTTCTTCCCAACTGAAGTTTCTCGCTCCCATCTTCTCTTTCTCCTTCTATTTCATACAAGATCTTTCCTGCACTCTCATGCCTTATTCTTTTATTTACTGCAATTGAGACATTCCCTTTGCCATTCCTCCATGGTACCACTCCAATAATAAAAAACAGCTATGAAATAGATATAATGATGTCTATTTTCTTTCTTTTTGAAAATAAATGTTTGAGTAATTAATAAGCATGTCAAAGTAAAGCAGGGAGAGGAATAGGTTGTCTGTCATGAGGAAGATGCAACACCAACAGATATGTTTCTCACACTTTAAAGAAACAAAGTTTACGAAGAATAAAGAAAGAGAGTGATATTAAATGGGTTCAATTATAGAACGGTAATGAAATACCTTAAACTGAAATAAGGAAATGTGGAAAGGAAGTCCATTCAAGCTAAGCATGCCTACCTAGCTGTAGATCCAATTATTACTGAATAAGGCAAAGTAAAATAGAAAGCTTAAAGAAAATATTATGACAAAGTTCCTCCTCTACCTTAGTGGGTCCTGCGCTTATTGGCAGATTTGCTCACCTCAGTAATCTTCCCCACAGTCTGGGTCACCCTCCTGTGTCTGCTCAGGAGTTGGGAGGTTTAGGGGGAACCCGGGCCCACCCTCTACTCCGGGTTCTAGCCCAGGGCCCTGTGGATTGCAGCTGTCTATAGTACCTCCTGTAACAACTGCATGACAGCTACACCTCCCTGGGCTACTTTCCCATGGTCTCCTCCAAACACCTTTTTTATCCTCACCACAGGATCTTCCTCCTGGTGTCTGATAACGCTTGTACTCCTTAGTCCTCCAGCAGCACACCCTCTCACTCTCAGCTCCTTGTGCCTCTTGCTCCCAGCTCCTCACACACACTTCCTCTCCTCGTGGCTCCCACCTCCTTGGACGGGAGTGAGCTCCTTTTTAAACCCAGGTGCCCTGATTAGCCTGCCTTGATTGGCTGCAGGTGTTCTAATCAGCTTGTCTGCCTGAATGGGTTCTAGCAGGTTCCTGATTACTCTAGTACAGCCCCTGCTCTGGTCACTCAGGGAACAGAAAACTACTTAGCCAGTGATCAGTATATTTGCCCTCTACCAGACTCCTGCACCCCACTGGCCTGGGTCTGTCACAATATATTCCATGAAACCCTTGGCCAGTGTGTCAGTCTTGCACTTAAAAACACCATCCACACTGAGCATCACAGGCTGTCTCCGTTTAATACACCAGTTCCTTAATCTTATTATTTTTGTAAGGACTATTAAAGGGGGGAAAACTCCATCATATTTACTATCCACTGCTTCTCTATACATTTTTAGGTTAAAATGAGGGGACGAGGAAGGAGAAAGGGTATGCAAACAGGACCAACCAAGCCAGTAATTTGTAGCTGTGGTATTTTCCTAGCTATCATTATTTATTAACTGATCCCTGTTAAAGTTATTTCCAGAAATTCTTTAACGGTGCATTTCAGTGCTGCATCTCAGAGAAGAAATGGTGAGCTAATGGGAGAAGATGGCAGAGAAAGAGAATCCGTCCAATGGCACAAGTGACAAATGACATTATCAACTGAAGCAAAGCCCAACGGAGCTCATACTCACTTGCCAGTGCGTTTTAATCTCTCCGATCGGAAGTTCTCATAGTGCAAATCTTGGGTCACTTCCTGCAGATCCTGCATGTGTGTTCTGGAACAGGTAAAGGATTAATATTTTACATTTTTTGCCAAAGCGTTAATCACCCTCTTCAATGCACAGTTTCTATTACAAAAAATCACTATATTTATTTGGGACTAAATCCTAGATAGAAACAAACACCATGCCCTCCACCCACAGAGTTAACTGGAATATTCATACTTTTTTTAAAAAAAAAAATAGTGCTTAAGTTTCTCTCTTCCTGAAGATTACCTTCAAAAACAAGGAAAATTCTGCTGTTCATCATTGTCCTCTACTTCAGAGGAGTTGTTAGCAATAATCTCCAAATTGTAGTAAACCTAGCCTTTGCATTATCTTTAGTATTCAAGAGATATTTTAGAAAATATGTCCTAAAATTCAGTTTATAACTTCAGACTAGGTTGAGCGCCATAGCTTTTCAATATCAAAGAACTTTCAACTCTCGTAAGAACATACATCAAAGCTGACCACCAGAGGGTGATCTCTGACTAGCAGAGGCTCTACTTCAGGAGTAGGCAACCTATGGCACGCATGCCGAAGGGAGCACGCAAGCTGATTTTCAGTGGCACTCACACTTCCCGGGTCCTGGCCACAGGTCCAGGGGGTCCCTGCATTTTAATTTAACTTTAAACGAAGGTTTTTAAAATGTTTAAGAAGCTTATTTACTTTACATACAACAATAGTTTAGTTATATATTATAGACTTATAGAAAGAGACCTTCTAAAAATGTTACAATGTATTACTGGCACGCAAAACCTTAAATTAGAGTGAATAGATGAAGACTCGGCACACCACTTCTGAAAGGTTCCCAACTCCTGCTCTACTTATTATGCCAAAAATCTGCACTGAAGCTGAATTTCCAGTAACAGAAAGTTACCATAATAACCTTTCATTTAAAAAAGTTACATAGCTAAATTATACACACAAGGTATATTCATAAATCAGGTTTATTGTATTTAAGTGGCACTTCCTAGATTGTCAGGGCTTTAGAATTAGTCTGACCTATCTTTAGTGTATTTTAAAAACACAAATCAATGAGAAAAATTTAGTCTTTCTGCTGCAACACTCTACTTAAAAGAAACCCTCAAACTTACAAGTAACACACTGACCCATCAGTGCATGAGAGATATAAAAAGAGAGCGCTACCAGTGAACACTATACAATGTGAATCACAGCAAAAAAGGGTGGATTTTTTGAGGATGTGGAAGTGAACTGAGCACAGCAGTATAGATCAGTGAACTGGAAGAAAGGAGAGAATGATTCTCCATGAGTACACTCCTAAGTGCATGCTACCAAACAAAACAGACTTTGTAACAGGTTAATTTTAAAGCACACTGCCATCATTCGTCACAAAGTGGTAACTGCATAATTGTCAGCCTAATGTAAGTCAAACTGTAACTACTCTTTCACTGAAGGCAACAAACACTTAAAAGCTTTCTGACCAAATTTCGCACTGAAAGCAAGGGAAGAACAACACTGGCTTTAGATATGTCTAGTGCAGGTGACATGCAAGCGCCCCCTTATATGCAGCTATGCCAAGGCAACTTAATCTATACCTTCAATAGCCCAGTGCTATTCCATTACTGGACCTCCACTGAGCAGAGACTGCTAATTATGTCCAATATGAATTTGGATTGACTGTAGTCCCATAAGTGTCTGTTACAATATGATCAAATAAGAGTGTCTTTTATGTTAAGAGTCTTTATGAAAAAGCATTTGGGGACATATAATTCATGGAGTGAGGTGAGAGGGTAGTTATACTATTATTATGCTATCTGAATTAAACAGATGCAACAATTCCTTTATAAAACAACAACATTTTTAACAATGAAAAATCCAAACACACTGCCATGGGCTATGGATTAGTCTTTGCAATTTGTACTGATATAAAGCCTGGAGGCCCTTAGGCCTCAATCCTACTAGCTCTTCTGCACAGGCGGATACTTGCACACACAAGGAGCCATGTGCAGGACAGTGGTCTATGTCTGCTACAAGAATCTTTACGTATTATAAAGATGCCAATGAACATCTTAAAACACCTTTAAATTACACCACATGGAAAGAAGCAAAAAAGTGAAACATCAGTCTAAGTAGACAAACTCCATGGCATACTATAAGCCTTCTTGACCTGTGACAAATTTTCTTTATGCTCCAAATTTTACTAGTAGCTTAATTAGGCCCAAGCAAGGATGCTACAGATAACTGATCAACTCTTAAAGTTAATAACAAACAGCATTTTTTTAAAAAACCATCGCAGGTAAGTAAGCAGCAAAGAAGTCTATCACATATACTTACTTGTAATAACAACATAGTTAAATGTATAGGTTGCATTTTTGTACATCATTTTTCCTTGCTATGGGCAAATGTGTCCAAAAACAGAGAAAGCAAAAGTAATATGGCAAGAAAGAAATGAGGTCTGTGTACATAAATGAAAAAAAAAATCAATCAAGGGCACCTCCTGATTCAACAGACACGTAATGCCAAAGATTAAACACATGCCTTTACTTACACCAGCATTGTGCGCAATTTAAGGAAGTCATTGTGCTCTGGATTCTCAACCTCAACCACTCCCCAAGGGTAAAGACGACCTCGGATTTTTTTTCCTTTCACCTCAATAAGTTGGTTGGACCCAATAACAGCAAAGGGAATGCTAGCCTAGACGAGACAATGGGGCAAAACCAACATAAGTTCTAGAGAAGCAAAGAAATGTGTTTCAGTATTGAAGCAAAACAGCAAAAAAATGTGTTATCAAACCAATATGACTAAAATCGTTAGCATCAGAGAACAGAACATTGCCTAATCCTATACCCTATGCTCCTCAGTATTAATAACTGTAACCTTGTTGCGATCCATTTTGTCCTCACATCTATGTAAAGGAAAATTATTTACAGGTTGTTGGTTTTTTTGTTTTCAGTTAGAACACTTATTGTTTTAGGAGCTTTTTGCTTTTGTTGAAGCACCGTTCACACGTGGCCTGTCATCTGACATAACTGGCCCATGGAAATTTCCCAATTACAGTTAAAAACAGGAAGAGAGAGTTAGGATGATGGATAACAGATAGCTAGAGACATTCACAGTTCAAGGTATGCTGTAAGGTGTTTATGCAATGATACCTGTAGCACGGACAGGAGGGGCTGGAATAAATTAAGATCTTCATTACTAGAGGACATCTAGTGGACATCAAGTTAGATGCCTGCAAGTCACCAGGGCCTGATGAAATGCATCCTAGAATACTCAAGGAGTTAATAGAGGAGGTATCTGAGCCTCTAGCTATTATCTTTGGAAAGTCATGGGAGAC
>NC_133790.1:17789865-17836759 GCF_003597395.2 Chelonoidis abingdonii
TAGAACTTTTTCCTAATGTCAAAATCTCCCTTGCTGCAATTTAAGCCCATTGCTTTCTGTTCTATCCTTAGAGGCTAGTGAACAAGTTTTCTCCCTCTCCTGATGACACCCTTTTTAGATACCTGAAAACTGCTGTCATGTCCCCTCTCAGGTTTCTCTTTTCCAAACTAAATAAACCCAATTCTTTCAGCCTTCCTTCATAGATCATGTTCTCAAGACCTATAATCATCTTGTTGCTCTTGTCTGGACCCCCTCCAATTTCTTCACATCTTTCTTGAAATGCAGTGCCCAGAACTGACACAATACTCCAGTTGAGGCCTAACAGCACAGAGTAGAGCGAAGAATGAACTTCTCGTGTCTTGTTTACAATACCTGTTAATGCATCCAGAATCACGTTGCTTTTTTTGCAACAACTATCACACTGTTGACTCATATATTTAGCTTGTGGTCCACTCTGACCCCTAGATTCTTTCTGCCAACTCCTTCCTAGACAGTCTTCTTCCCATCTCGTACTTGTGAAACTGATTGCTCCTTCTAAGTGGAGCACTTTGCATTTGTCTTTATTGAACTTCATCCGGTTTACCTCAGACCATTTCTCCAATTTGTCCAGATCATTTTGATTTTTGACCCTGTCCTCCAAAGCAGTTGCAATCCCTCCCAGTTTGGTATCGTCCGCATATCGTGCAAACTTAATAAGCATACTTTTCTATGCCAACATCTAAGTCGTTTGATGAAGATATTGAACAGAGCTGGTCCAAAACAGACCCCTGCGGAACCCCACTTGTTATATCTTTCCAGCTGGATTGAGAGCCATAATAACTACTCTCTGAGTACGGTTTCCAGCCAGTTATGCAGCCACCTTATAGTAGCCCCATCTAAATTGTATTTGCTAGTTTATCGATAAGGATTATCATGCGAGACCGTATCAAATGCCTTACTAAAGTCTAGGTATCCACATCCACCACTTCTCCCTTATCCACAAGCTCGTTATCCTATCAAAGAAAGCTATCAGATTGGTTTGACACGATTTGGTTCTTTACACAAATCCATGCTGGCTATTCCCTGTCACCTTACTACCTTCCAAGTGTTTGCAGATGATTTCTTAATTACTTGCTCCATTATCTCCCTGGCACAGAAGTTAAACTAACTGGTCTGTAGTTTCTTGCGGTTGTTTTTATTTCCTTTTTATAGATGGGCACTATATTTTTCCCTTTTCCAGTCTTCTGGAATCTCTCCTTTACCAGGCCCTTAATCAATGGATTTGGACTTAATTTCACAGAATTCAGTTTATTAACATACTAAAGTTGGAACACTTCCTTACTATGGATATTAACAAAAAATAGCACTATATTCTTGAACGCATCTTTATAGAGATTAAAAGAGGCATGGTACCTGCCCCAGAGAGTTTACAATCAAAATAAACATGGGTCTTAAAGACCAACAAAGAACAGGGGCATTGAAGAGATAGCAAGGAGTTAAAAATAATATGAGCTTTAGCGCAAGCAAAATCATTAACATAGATGGAATTTATACATACTGCCCTCCCTCTGTCTGGGAAGCAGGAGCAGACAACACACAAGTAACCATCAATGGTAAAAAGCAAGGACCAGTAGTGGATTTTGAGGAGATATTAATTACTTATAGCTTCAAAAAATAGCAAGCACAGATTATAATGTGTGCATCCATTATGTATTTTATATGCTATGTATTCAAAAATGGAACAAATGCTAAATTAAAGTTTTATATCACCTAATCTGTAACTGTAATTAAGTCCATGTCCCACTTAGAGGATTTTGAATTACTTTCCTTCTCTATTTCAACAGCGAGAGATATCCACACACAATTCTCCTTATTGTAACTAATGTCTGGGATTAAGAAACACTAATCTGTACTTCTGTATACATACTTTTCCTAATGAAATCACTGCAGGGGTAAGCAGCTAGCTTAAGTCTAGACCTCTGGCAGTTTCAAAAGGTGATACTATTTAATTTTCCCTTAAAAAAAACAGAGGAGAACACTTCCATTGTGATCCTCTAAACTATAAAAAAGGCCTGAAATGAAAATTTCCTCCTTCTACAACACTGAGGAGATTCTGTTCACATAAAAGAAAGAGTGGTTGTTCTTCGCATCACTGAAAAGAACATTAAGCTCTTTGGTGGAAAGTCAACATTCCATCTTCAAAGTTATCTTGGATGCTCTAGACAACCCAGGAACTGTAACTGTAGAAACTACCTAACTGGTATTCCAGCAGCTGCATCTACACTAGCAAGTTAGTGTCTGTTTAAAATAGCAGTGCAACTGCAATGGTTAAAGCTTGTGTAGACTTTGTCAAGAAAGCAAGTTTCCACAACACAGTGGTAAAGACACCGAAGTCCTGCCCATGTAAATGCTTACACTTTAATTAGCACTGATGTAACTGCACCAGTGTTGAAACAGGTACTAAATTAGCTAGTACAGATGCAGCTATTGAGTCCACAAGAGATTTTGCTTTGGAGCCTGCATCAATATCATTTGTTCCTATGAGTTTCTGTTATAATGGTACCCAGTAAATCTGTTATAGGAAACAATTTAGTTTAAATGACTTTTAAGCTGTTTGTTAATCCAGGGTGGGGGCTGGGGGAACATGTACAAGAGTTACCCTTGTATACGTACCACCAATATTCCTAGGATCTTTTCTTCCTGTGCAGAGCGTAAGCCATCATTTTCAATGTAAAATATAATGAACCTGAAGCTGCAGCACCTCTGCAGCACCTACGTGGGGGTCCCCATATCCACAACCTTCTAAACTTTTAGAAAAAAATTCCAAATAAGCTATATGCCACATTTTAACAACAGAATCTGAATATCTAAAGGGTTATGTCTTGGGTTTCAAATTTGGAAGCAATGTTAGTTTAGAAAAACTGAAGTACAGCTTTCAATTATTTTATTTTTATTAGAAAGGGGGATTTCAAGTAAATTTCATTTTAAGAATCAAAACTAGCTTGAGTCCACAACGGAGCAACTAGTTAAGGAGAAAAACATTTTGATAGAGGAAACATTAGCCCCATTTCAACTGAAGACAAAATATATAATAGCAAGGGATACTAGCTTGGAGTCATATAAATCTAGAGGTTAGTACTGTTTTGCAGAATGCAATTTACTAGAGTTTACAGTGTCACCTAATGATGAGACATGCACAGCTGGTATAAGTAAAACAGAATTGCAGTTTGTTGCTTCCACGTAGATGCATGGAAAAAGAAAGTACAGTGAACCTGACTGAGATTTTAGAGATAAAAATGCAGCTGAAACAATAAAGGGAAAGCCAACAACAAGGGGTGTTAGAATATATTACAGCTGTTAAACCTAGTGCTTTCCTGGGAGGAAAAAGAATTGCAATAAAAACAAACTGTATTTTATGGTTTCAACAATGAAACAGCATTTTGCATCTTAAAATCTCAGTTTTATTGGCCTCAGGGGGTTCTGTGTTCCTACAGATTAGCATTCCCATGGGAAATTAAAGAAGTCAAAATACTAGTTCCCTTCTGATGAAGTCATTCTTTTGAGCAGGTTTCCTTAGGGGCTTTGCATGGCACAGCTTGTGAAACCGCCTTGCAGTTCTTCCCACTCAAGAGTTTCTTTAAAAAAATTAAAAAAATAAAAAAATTAAAAATAAAAAAACCCACTCAACTTTGAATTCCAGCAAGACAAAACAGGAATTACTCCAAGCTGGGTTTCCTTCACAAGCATTACAACTGATCTTTTTGCTTAGTTCAAAGAATCAAAAAGAAAAACACTACCTTAGATTAATCGCCAAATGGCAGAGACATCTAAAACAATATCAAAGCCATTCCAGCACAGGCATATTTTGATTCTTATTCCTGATAAGAGATTTTGTAACTGAGATGCTTTTAGTTAGAACAATATACAGTAGCTAGACTTTCAAAGCTTTGGAACCAGATAACAGATTTTACTTAGTTAAACCATTTGTACTGACCTCTGCCAGTAGACCAAAAACAATTAAAAGTTGTTTATCTTCTTCTTAATCACACCATAACTGGAAACCTTTTAGGTGCCACTTTTTTTTTTTTAATGGTGAGGCAACACATTGCTGTAACAACAACAATGCCCTTCAATATAAATCAAGGGTGGTTTATAAGATTTATTTATTAAAACTATGTTATGCTACAAACTGGGAAGGCTGAATTAAATCTGGATTGATGTGAAAGAAATATGATCAAGTGAGGTTTCATTAATTTACAGCCATTCATTATAGGAAGCTGTGCTAGGATTTGCCTCTATTTGCCAGTACTGCAATAAAACATATATTTAATGCTAAACCTCAACCTAATGTCACGTAGGGGTTATGCTGAAAGCCATGCAATCCAATTTAAGGGAGATCAGGAAATAGGTTTGCTTGCTGTCTGTATTTCACTGCAATTGCTGCTGGTTATACCCTCTCTGCCATTACCTCATAATGAATGCCACATCACATGCATGCTATCTGATGCCCCACACCAAAGGAAGGTCACCAAACAGTAGGGGAAAGGAGTGCTATAAAGAGAGGATGTTCAATCCAGGATAGTGACAGCAATGACTGAACGACAGCCCCAGCAACTACTGAAACCTGGTTGGCATACATCCAGTTATGTTTAAAAAGACTAGAGGAGTTGTTTTTGGAGAAGGGGCATGCATGTAGAACCTCTGCTTTTATGTCAGTTTAAATTTCAGTTGAAATATAAATGGGAGCAGAATAATCATTTTAGCATTGAATCTACTTTGTCATTTCAAGGAATATTTTAACATTACACACCCAAATTTTAACTACTTAAGCACTCAGCCTGCTGCCAAATGCAGAACTGGAAACTAACTCAGGTGACAATGCCTGAAAATTGGATCCACGGAGCTCATCTAATGGTCCAGAGTAAACATGCTGAAAGATCAAATCTAGTTTATATAAAAAGGTAGCTCCCAAAGGAACACGCCACCACTAGTGTGCACAAGCAGGGCTAACACTGGTGTAAGTCGTACAACCAGACATGTCTTAGAGGGTTGGTTTGT
This sequence comes from Chelonoidis abingdonii, assembly GCF_003597395.2. Lineage (NCBI taxonomy): Eukaryota > Metazoa > Chordata > Testudines > Testudinidae > Chelonoidis > Chelonoidis abingdonii. The sequence goes on from NC_133790.1 coordinate 17,794,903, forward strand.
TTTTTCCTACAGAACTACAGTATTTAAAAGTCCAAAGGCTTAGCCAAGACTTCTCCTCACAAGGTTTATAAGTTTCTTTTTTACTTTAATTAAAAGCAAATCTGGCTCCCTGCATTTATGGAGAGTACAGTGCTAGGATAGGGCACTTTGACTGTCTCTCTCCCCATCAACGTTTTGGGGTTTGTAGCGACAAGGAACAGAGGTTGGATTTAGCTAACGTGTGCTAGTTAAGCCTGACCTAAACTTAACCACTTTTCCTAGTCAAGACAAAACCCTTCATCCATCTTACAGAAAAAAAGAGATAAACCAAATAACCTCTGAATAAAGATCCAGAACCCATTCTGAAGGAGTGCTGGAAAACATTCATGTAGGTCATGTAGGTGTCAAAATGCAGTTGTCCCATATACACTCAAGCAGAAAAATTATTCTATAATTTTTTGTATGTTTTAAGAGACTTCTACTCAAATTCCCTCAAAGCACACTATTGTTAATGTATGAGCATCAACAATATACCATACTCTTACAAAAAAAGTATCGAGGAGGTCGTGTTAGTCTGGATCTGTAAAGCAACAGCTAAGAGTCCTGTTGGCACCTTATAGCGCTAACAGACGTATTGGGCATGAGCTTTCGTGGGATTAATCCCACTGTGGATGCTCATCCGACAAAGTGGGTATTATCCATGAAAGCTCATGCGCCAATACGTCTCTTAATCTATAAGTGCCACAGGACTTAGCTGCTTTTACAAAAAAAGGTTTTGCTACTGAATAGTGCTTTCAATTAAGTATAATTTAGGTGTTAGAGTGAGCATCCGTTTAAGTCGTATCAGCAAAGAACAGGAGTACTTGTGGCACTTAGAAGACTAACAAATTTATTAGAGCATAAGTTCATGGCTAAAACCCACTTATCGGATGCATGCAGTGGAAAAATACACTAGGAAGATACATACACAACACAGAGAACATGAAACATGGTGTTACCATACACACCCTAATGAGAGTGATCTGTTAAGGTGAGCTATTACCAAGCGAGAGAAAAAAATTTTTGTAGTGGTAATCAAAATGTCCATTTCCAGCATTGACAAGGTGTGAGGAGCAGTAGTGGAAAATAAACATGGGAAATAGTTTTACTGGTGTAATGACCATATTCCCATCTTTATTCAAGCCTAATTTAATGGTGTCCAGTTTGCAATTAATTCCAATTCAGCAGTCTCTCTTTGGATTTGTTTTGAAGGGTTTTTTAGTTGTCAATATTACGACTTTTAGGTCTGTATCAGTGACCAGGGAGACTGAAGTGTTCTCCAACTGGTTTTTGAATGTTATAATTCTTGCGTCTGATTTGTGTCCATTTATTCTTTTACGTAGAGACGTCGGTTTGGCCAATGTACATGGCAGAGGGGCTTGCTGGCACATGATGCATATATCACATTGGTAATGTGCAGGTGAAGAGTCTCTGATGTGTGGCTGATGGATTAGGCCTATAATGATGTCCCCTGATAGAATGTGACAGAGTGGCAACAGGCTTTGTTTGCAAGGATAGGTTCCTGGTTAGTGTTTGTTGTGTGGTTGCTGATGCGTATTTGTTTCAGGTTGGGGGCTGTCTAAAGCAAGACTGGCTCGTCTCCGTCTGTGCGATGATGGATCGTCCTCAGGATAGGTTGTAGATCCTTGATAGTGTACTACCAGAGTTGTTCGAAAACATGACTGAAGAACTGCTTTAAAAATTTAGGTATCATTTATTGCAAGATTCAAATCCATTATGAGATTTATATCGTATATATTTGCCCATATACGAACTTTGTCAGAGGGTTTAACGTAAACTCATTCCATACCCATTTTCTGCAAGGGCAACTTATTGCAGCTAGATTTGTTGTTTCTCAGAGGTAAGACTGACAAACTGACAGCAATCAAGTGACCACACGTAAATTTAATTTGAAATATCGTCGGGAATACTAATATTGCAGTCAAACTCACAATTCAGAATTAATTTTTCTCTGCTGAATGTTGTCACATATCACCTCAGCATTACCCATATCCTCCTACTCCACAGTTTAAAAAATCAGTGAATAAAAATAAATTAGCAAGATTAATTTCCATTCATTGTGTAATTTTCAGATATGGTAAAATTAAAATGCAGTAAGTAATAAGAATAAAGACTACAAAACCATAAAAATACATACTACCACTGTAAAACCCACCCTAGCAGCGTATCGGCAGAAAATCACCTTGGAAAGGATCGGCAAACAATAACTAAATAGGTAGGTAAATCTTTCAGTGCGAAAATTACGTTATCGCTACTGTCTGGAAACTTCCTTCTCCAGTCAGCCCTAAGTACATCCTGTATATCATGCAAACAAATAACTGTCCTATAAACTGATGCAGGAGACATGCTTCTTTAATAGCAATGAGGTTAACAACACATTGATAACACACTTAAAAATCAAGGAAGTGCTGCAATAACCTTTGGGACACACACACTTCCCTTGGTCATTTCTACACTGTGGGCCAGAGTTCATCTGGAGTAACTTAGTTAATGCCAATAACTTCAGTGGAGTTATTACTGATGACGCTAGGTAACAGTCAGGTCCAAATCTCTGAAATGGTCTGTAATTCAGCTAATGTGTTCAACCGGTTATTTTATCTGACTCAAGCCCTCGCGGACCACATTTTCTGACACTTGTCGTTATATTACCTTCTTTTCAGCTCTCTCTCTCCTTCAGTGTCGAGTGTCAGCTTGGCAATCACAGGACAATTTGATTTTCCATGAGAGCCTTCATGAACTCTACATCTAAAGGCTAGCCTACAGTAGAAAAGAAAAAAAACAATAACCTAAGGACTATAAGCATACATATTAAGTGCATATCAGGACTATTGCACTTACTACAATACAGAAGCACCCTTAATTCAAGGTATCTAGTAACAATCTGTCCTGTAATTTAAAATGACTTGGAACGTATCTTGAGCTCTGCTCATGTAAGGGTGAATTGTAATAAAGTTCCATCTCGATAATACGAATTTACCAGTTTTCATGTTTCTGAGAATACTTATTCCTCCTATTTAAATTCCTACCGGAACAAGACAAAGCAGAGAGTTCATTAAACCCAAAGCCTTGTTTTAATGATGTTGGCTAACTGACAACTGGGAATAACTCCATTAATATGAAGTTGTCTCTAAGAAAGGGAAGTTACTAAACTCATGCTAAGACAAAACCCCTAAAACAATATTATTTTCTACCCTATGCCCAAGGGTGATATGAAGTAAAACAGCATGGACTCTGTTGTCTATAATGTGCGCCTGTTCAGACCACTCTCGTCATGTAGGTATCTTCAAACTGATTGTCGATATATGGATGATTGTTTTGAAGCTGTGTAGGAGAAACAGGCATCTTAACTAAAGCTTACAGCTGTATTTTAATTATTTTGATGCGAAGGAGGAGCAAAGAAAGAATGTGATTAACACTTTTGAAATAGAAAAAATTCAGTTTCCTATACTAGTTCTTGTGAGCAACTTTTTGACAATGAATAAAAAAACTGTTCGTTGTGATATACACAACACACCTGCCCATAACTACTTATCTCTGGGCAACTTTAAATTCATTTCCGTTGGGTGAAAAGGTTAACTGCAAGTTCAAGATAAACTCAATGGTGAGATAAGCAAGACAGGAACATAGGGTGGTTTTTTGTTTGTTGTTTTAAACCCGCTGACAAAATGGCATAGCCAGATTCTCTTGATTAGCAGTTTGACAACCCTGACCTTAGAATCAGGTCTCTTATAGTACCTATAAATTGGTATTTTAGTCCGCTTCATTCAGTCTAAATCTATTGAAGACATCATCGTGTGATTTATTAAGCTATTTTTGCCATCATCCAGAAACCTCTTATATTGGCAAATTCTTACTTATCTCAAGGCAATTTAAAATATGCATTGGAAGGAAGTAATGGAATGTTAACTTACATCTGCTATATTAACTGATCTCACAAACAGTGGCTATTAAAAGTGAAAAGTAAAATTATGGCTTTTTTTTTTAAATAAAAGCATGTACTACTGAGCAGATTTGTTGTTTTTGAGCACCCCAATGTGTACTAGATGTCTTTTTTTTAGATTTTTTTTTTTGTGAGGCATGTTCCTTGCTCCGAGTGTTAACAATTTAAGTAAGTTTGGTGTGACAACAACAAACAATGAAGAGAATGGAGAGAGGCAAGGGAGCCCAGAGGATACAAACATAAGATTAAGCAGATACTTTGTGCCATGGGTACATGTCAAATTTACCATTGGACATGCAAGTTGAAGGAGGGCAAAAGAGTAGGGGTTAGACTATCATTGCCTGTTGCAAATGTAGACTGTAAAAGGGAGGTTTTCTTTCTTTCAACCCTAAGGATTCTGAGCATCTGATCAGACTGAGGGCACAAGAATCTATGGTGAGGTACAGCCCTTGAACACTGCCCTCTTACCCCATTCCACCTTTTAATAGGACATTTTACTACCACTGGCAAATCTGTTACAGCTGTGCAAGTGTTGGTACAAGGGATTCTGCAGCACTAACTTCATTCAGGTCATCCATAAGAACATCCCCAGGGCATATCCCCTTTCACTGTCTGCCTTACCCCCATACAGAGCTTCAGCTCTGACTTAGGAGAAAGAGGGACAGAATGATACTGTCAAGATGGGGCTCTCGTCAAATATCATCACATTTTTATTCCCTTTTGCTCACAGAAGCGGAAGAGATTATCTAGATCTACATGTCTTAAATATAACAAACAAGCATAAAGGATATAAAAGGTTAACCGGTAAGCAATAGTCTTACCCGTTAACCCTCCTTAACCGTTAACCCTGGGCCAATTGTTTAAACAATTAAATTTTTAAATGGTATTTACATCCCTAGATATAATTAAAATCCACAGAAAAAGTTTACTGAACTGTTGGAGAGAGACATCTAACCTTAAGTCTGAAAATATCATTATAACAACCTAAATCATGATATGAGGGACTGGAAGTAACCAGGGCCAAGACAGACTTCTCATTGAAAGCATTCTCTCCCCCCCAGCTCAGTCATGTTTTTATACACACAAACAGAATTAGCAGCAAGTTTTAAGCTTTCTGATTTACTGGTTAACTCTCATACACATCTGTTTACCTGGCATTTCTTGCATGTCTTCTTATTTATGTTACTGTAAAACCTAGATTACAATAGGCATTCAAGGTTTATATTCAAATGCAAGCAGAAGAGACGCCTCCAATATACTGTGGTAAGCCTTCAAAAGTGAAAGTACAGTAACCTGGAAATACATGGAAGATGTAGGTGTCTCCTTTCTGGCACAATCCAGGAAGAACCCATCTGTAAACTGATACCTTCTTTAGGTCAGTGATATTAGTAATAGAATTAACATTCATATTTCAAGTGTCTCTCTCATTTCTACTTCACTGGTTATACATTTTGCAGCAGGAAAAGGAAGTACAGAGCAGAAGAATGTCTTAAAAAATTACTTTCGCGACACTTCAGTATTTTCTTGCTAAAACTCATTTTTAAGATCTAACATTTGTAGTACCCAGACATGTTGAAAGAGGACAATATATTTTATGTTGCTATTGATCTTTTAAACAAAACTCCCTTCAGCTGGTAAAAGATAATGAGATTGAAGAGACATGAATATTAGAACAGAAACTAAGAACAAACAATGGGAAAACACCCTTGGTTACAAGTTTCTCTGGCAACATAATTGGTTTACGTGCAGTTTTATAGTCCTAACCGCTGTAATTTTTCCTATAAACGTGGCATTAGTGTATGGTACCTTCTGATTTCTGGGAAACACCTGCCTTTGCACCACTATGATATCATTACTTAGAAGACAGCATATCCTGTACTATGTACCGTAACGGCAAACAACGTAATCATTACATTAAAGAGTTCATTTGGGAAAAATGGAAAATAAACCTGAGCTGCCAAAAAACACAAATTCAGCCCCACAAAAGCCAGGAACAACAGAACTGATAACTATCAGCAAACCAGTAAGTGCTATTGAAAAGTGACCTGTCACACTGGGACAAAGATGAAACAAAGAAAATATACTGAATACCTGTATTAAACAAGTGAGTTTGGTAGCTATATTGTTGTCAGTAGTACATTTGTTGACTGCCTAGCCCAAGCTAGGACTGAGGGAGACTGCATGCAGTGCAATAAGCTGCAAAGGCTGTTTAGCTATTTTTGGGAACCAGAGCACCCTTGTCTTGTCAGGATTCTGAAACTGCTATAAAGAATCCTCCGTCACACTTCAGATTAAGGCTATATTTATAAGTTACATACAAAAAAAAATGTTAAAAGAGTGTTAAGGTTTCAAAGTGAAGCACTCAAGTTAGGAAGTGCCAGAATTAAGACTGCCTACAACCTTCATTCACTCCCCTAGAGCATATGCATTATCATATTTTTTTTTCCCACAGGGGGCCTGCTGCACTTAGCGTACAGAACAGACTGTGCTCACTTAATGTGCTGCTGTTAAATGGTTTGGTTTATCCTCATGTGTGTGTGCATATATCATTAAAGTTCATATAAATTAAACCAGAATGTGATCAAAAACCATCATAACTAATTCGTACAATGGAGTTAGATAAAGGTTCCACAGGTGTTAAGCTCTCAGAAGTTAGGAAGTGCCAGGATTGACTGTCCAATCTTAATGTTCTTCCAATAGAGTTTTCTGAACGTAGCTCCCAAGGTTTCTAAAATAGTAAATTAAAGAAAATAAACTCCATCATATGATCATATGGGTCAACACCAGCACTGGAGTTTTTAGATCCACAGCACAGACCTTGAGCTAATGGAGTAACTGGTAGCAATAGCAGAGTGGCATCCTCTATGTTGACCACTAACTAGATGAGGATGAGATACATGCTTTACCAGGGGGCTTTACAGACATTTGACAACAGCAGAATCAGAAATCCAGGGTTCCATCCCAGGTTCTGGAGGGAAATGATCTCTAGTAGTTGCAAACCCTTAAGCTCTGTAACCCACAAGCCTGACCACCTCTGTCCTGTCCTCTCCAATCTGTGCCAATCCAGTCTCAGTCTTGTCTCTTCTCCTCCAGCTCCTCAACCCATCATTATCTCCCTTCTCTTCTCCAACACACTTCATATCTGGCTCCCAGTTCAAGTCCCAGTCTTCTACCCCACTCTGTCTTACAACATCCATCTCCCTTCCCAGACTGCAACTTTTCAAAGGCTTATAACTTCTTCTAATTTGGGCAATTTTTCCCACAGGAACAGCAAAAGGCAACTCCCCTTGCTAAATTTCAAGTCCCTGCTCGAAAGTATGGAAGACACTATGGCTTCGCAACAAAAATAATTATTACAGCTGGGTTTTTTTTGTTTGGTTTGGTTTTTTTGTTTGTTTGTTTGTTTTAACATGGACAAAACAATGTATTTTTTTCCTAATCTGGCTCTTGGAAAGGGCTGAACCCTTTTCACTGAAACTTTCCAAAGCCTTCAACCTAAGTCATACACCTGGAATGAAAAATCTCAGCCTGAAAGGTTACAATTTAGCAAAGTTATAAGCAACTGAAAACAGGGACTTACAACAGGAAGTGTCAGACAATCTTAAGTATAGGTGATGCCACCAACTTTGCCTACAATAGTTTATAAAGTGACAGTAGAGGTCATAAGCATGAATAGTATACATTATAGATGGTTAAAAGGACTTCAATAGAACATGGTTAAAAATCACGTTTATAAGCATCAATTCGATCTGTAACAATTAATCATTTATTAAAACATTAACACTTTATAAAACGTAGCTTTTGTCTAAAGCATCACCAAATCCTCTTTATATTCCTTACAAAAATCCCATATGTCCTCTATAATGAGGGATGCTACGTTTCCACCTCTCCCATGCACTTCTGCATAGCAGATCTGCTGTGCATTCCTGAGCTTCCATCACAAAGACCCATATGATCATCCAGGGATATGCCTCAATCAAGCAGCTGCCAGCAGCAGCAGCCACAACAATGCCACACTCCAGAACCAAAATGGTCATTCACACCCAAGTATAGGTTTACATTAGACTAAAAGAATGCCACCTTACTTGAGATCCAAACTCCTCTTACAGCTGTTTAAAAATGCTTTGCAAATAACACTAAGATGCACGTGGGAATGGGAGAATATCTATTTTCTTATTCATTTCCCCCACCTCCTAGTGCTGCCCTTTCTTATCGACAGGCTGCCACTGACTACCTCCTCCCAACTCCCACTAATTGCCATTGTTCCTCCTAGGATTTGGGAAATATATATAACATGTCCCTGTCTTGCTCTTTGAAATACAAACGCTTGAATTTGGCCCTTCAGTGAATCCAAAGGCAGAAAGCAGAGGCAGCTGGGTGGGAAAGGTAGTCAAGAAGATACAGAGTATTATTGCTAAACTGTTAATATTAGCCATGTGGCAGAAACCATGCTACATTTTATCTCATACAATCATTCAATACTTTGATCAGAGACATTCATTTTAGTATGACAAAATGGTAAGGGGGTGAGATTTAGCACCTTCCGAACTGGTGTGTTTCCACAATCATAATATGCTGGCAAACTTTAACTGCACCAAATGTTAGGTTAGAGGAAACAGAGAGGATATCATTGAGAGAAGGTAGTTGTGCATGGATTCAGGTCCCCAGTCAAGACTTAGGCTCGTACTCATGGTAATAGTGCAGTGCTAAATGGGAAGTACTACCTTAGTAGTGCCATCCTTTGGATGAGAAGTGTAATTTAGCGCTCTGCTGTCTCCACAGCTGCCCTAGTGAAGACTTTCTGAAAAGGCCAAGGGACATTCTGTGTACTCTGACTACCATTCCTTTTGTCACAATGAAACAGGTTTTAATGGCCAAAGTGGTTGTTAAGCTATTTCTACAAAGGATACTGTTTCCTTGTGTGTGCACACAACTATTCATAAAGCTTCAGTACTTAGATATGACAAGGCAGATTTTAAAAAATTTATTATGGAGGGATGGGGGACAGGGAAAAAAATTAGACATGAGAATCATTGTGTAAATCTTCCAAAAGATACACAAGTGCTATTTTGCAGGAAATTGTTTCTATCGTATACTGTGAAGTCATAGCTTGTGTTCTGAGAATTAACACTGAAAACCTAGTACAGAATTACTAGTTATTCAGATGTGTCCGACTCACCATGGAACTACCTTACTTGGAAAGCCCGCACCGACAAAGAGGGGGGAGGGGGAGATCTGAACTTGTAGGTCTCTAAGAAACATCTTAATAGAATAAACAAAGGGCATTAGAACACAATCAACAGGAAGTTCTCATTGTAACACAATACACTGGCTTAACAGCTCTTAATTCCAGCGAAAGGAAGCTCAAGTCAACATTGCTGACAATGAGCAAGAGTGCACTGAAGTCCAGAAAGATACTTAACAGTTATTCAGAAGTCTCTGTTTTGATTAGTTTAACAACATAGACTGAGGACAAGGAAACTGAAGATACAATTGCCACTAACACCAAACTTTTGACCCTTCATCCAGTGTATTTCAAGCACATGTAAGAGACATGGTCAAAGAAGCTAATCACTCCCATTTCAGAGTGGTCTTCTTGCAAAGCGCTCCACAGACAGGGAAAAAAAAATATACCAGTTTGCCAACTATATTCTTCACCATTAACTCAAATGTTGTCACATGTAAACCACCACAAGATTTTGAAATGTGGTGTTTGTTAATTGTAGTTATGTCAGCTGTTTATCTCCTTCACAAAAGCTTGATCTTATGACTATTTATTTCCAGTGGCATAATGTGCAAATAAGTCATCTGCTTATTTAATGTTTCTTTTCTCTGTTCAGTGTGGCTTCATTACAATAAAAATGAATAGCCAAGAGAAATTAATTTTACCAGGGGGTCTTAGCCTCCAATTGTATAGGATGTACAAATTATCTAGACTTCCCAGTTGGCATGCCACTCACCAGTGACAGTATATTGTATTTTCATTTAAAACCCAGCTACCACAGGGGTAGTTTTCCTTCTTTAAAAATAGGATGGAGCTATCCTTCCTTTCTTAATCAAAATGCATAAACAGGGCCCTGAAAAATTCACAGCCATGAAAAACATGTCACGGGCCATGAAATCTTGTCTCCTCCCATGAACTCTGGTCTTGTGTATGCTTTTACCTTATACTGTACAGATTTCATGAGGGGAGAGCTGCATTTCTCAAACTGTGGATCCTGACCAAAAGGGAGTGGCAGGGGGGTCACAAGGGTATTTTAGGGGGTTGCAGTATTGCCACCCTTACTTCTGTGCTGCCTTCAGAGCTGGGCAGCTGGAGAGTGCTATCTGCAGGCCAGAAGCCCAGCTCTGAAGACAGAACTGCCGCCAGCAGCAACGAAGAAATAAGGATGACATGGCATGGCATGGTATTGCCACCCTTACTTCTGTGCTGCTGCCTTCAATGCAGGGAGCCCTTGACCCTCCCTCTACAAACCCGCCCCCCGCCACCCACCCACACCACCTTTCCCCTGTCCCTCCATTTCCATACTTCAGATTCTGTATTTGCCAAATATCAGAGAAACTATTTGGAAGAAGATTACTATGAAAAAGAACAAAGTATGAGAAGTTTACGGACTATTTTTATAAGTGTTTTCTTTCCAGATAAATATGGACAGGGGTAGGAAGACACTCTCTACTGTGATCCCAAGATAACAATACATTGCTATTAAAAAAAACAACAACGAAGTGGTTGCTTCCCCTTTGCATGTCAAAAAATACAGAAACAATACACACTGTTCTCCAAAGACCACTCCCATTCACTGAATCACCAAGGTACACATAAAAAGGAGAGAACAAAACACTAGGATTAACAAATACATGTAACAATATAAGCAGAGATAGATTTAAAGATTCATCCTGGTGGCTAAAACAGACATACCAGTCCTGGCTGTTAATGGCATCGCCATATCCTGGTGTATCAACTACTGTTAAACGGAGTTTCACCCCTCGCTCCTCAATCTCTACTGTAGAAGCTTCGATTTGGACTGTTCTCTCTATTTTCTCTATAATAAAATAATGTTTTAAACATTAGTATTTCTCTTGTCCAACCCCACAGATGCCCATGTACCAAATTGGTTACAACACACTTCAAATAAGTTACACCTCCACCACTATGTAAATGCAGAATCCTTCAGAAAAATACGTCAAATAAGCTAATACAAGTGTAAATACAGCCTATGATTAACTGAAATACCCAGAATATAATGAGTGGAGAAACAGTGGTAAGTCGCATGTAATGATGCTGTGATGATCATTTTTTTAAGGTATTAATTTTTTAACTTTCAGAAGTGTGCTAGGTTTTTTACAGACAGGGAGTTCCTTGTCCTAAAGAGTTTATAATCTAGATTTTAGACATGACCACTGCAAGGTAACAATCAACTGGATGAAGTGGGGATTACAGCAAAATCACAAGGTCAATTTAGGCATATAGAAATCTTCTGCAGCTTGGGGGGGAATTTATACTCGCTGGAGTAACAGCAGAAGTGAGTTTGTAGGAGGGAGACATCAAACCTTAAATTATGAGAACAGAGTGGCTTAACCAACAGTGATTGGGAGTGCTGTTCCATGCATCAGTGGCATGGAAGAAAAATGAAGGGGGCTTCATGGCCGAAGTCATTGTCAGAGTGGAGGAATAATGGTGAGGAAGATGTGAAAGAAAACAAGTTTGTAGATGTGTACTTGGACTGAAAGATGTAGGGCCTTAAATAAGAACACAGTCAAATTTACCTGCAGCTCCAGGAATGTAACGTTCTGGATAAAGATCAGTCAGGAATAAACTGTTAATTAAGGTGGATTTTCCCAAACCAGATTCTCCTGCAAACAAAATCATTTCAAGTAATTAAATACCTTCATCTTCTTTAGCAGCCTCCCTATAACCCCACAAATCTACGTAGTGGAGTAAAAATAATTTGTTCAGCCAGGGTCCACCCTATCTTTTAAGATAAAAACATCACAGGCTCGGCTAAGCAATGCTAAAGAAAACAGAAACAATTTATCATTGGTGCTTGCTTACACATATGAATGCATGAAAATTCTAAACGTAATTACTACATTTAACAGTGCAAGCAAAAATGTCACAACTGCAATGATCACATATATACAAATACCCACTTTACATCACAGCACTTCCAAGTCTTGAATTAAAACAGTTGCAAAGTATTCAAACCTTTTCTCTTTTACTTATGAAACCAGAAGCCATAACATTTGAGTTCATGCTTTTGTAAGTTTTGAGGTTTTCTTAAGCTAGAGATGCAAATCAGAACTTTATTTTTTAAACCGCTGTAGCACATCAATGTAGACACTACATTACGCTGATGGGAGTGGTTCTCCCATCAGTGTAGGTAATCCACCTCCCAAAGAGGTGGTAGCTAGGTCGAGGTAAAAATTCTTCCATAATCCTAGCACTGTCTACACCAAGGATTAGGTTGGCTTAACTTCATCACTCAGGGGAGGAGATGGGATTTTTCAACCCTTGAGCCACGTAGCTAAGTCAACTGAAATTTTAGTGTAGACCAGGCCCAGGTTAAGCACAACTGGCAACCACGTTTGGCATCCTTGCATTCAGACTACATTTATTCTACATAGCAAGAACTAAAGAAAGCAACAGAGAATCTTTTAATCTTCACTTGGAAAGTTTGTAAACTTTCAGAATTATAAATCACTTTAACTTACCTGAAACTCCCTAAAACTAGCGTGTGGCGTTTACAAGTTTATCTTTGCTACATAAATTATTTCAGGAAGCTAAAGTGATTTGTAATGATCATGTATATTATATGCCAGTAAACATTTAAGAAAAAGAAAACCCTAATATAAGCTGTCTATGCTGCTGTTGATGTTGCTAACCTAGTTTTAGATGGGCAACTCTTATATTTGTCAAGAACTACAAGACATAATAAGTTCCACAGCAATCAACAACCACAAGTAGGAGACAACTGCTGAAACTAATTTCTTGTATAATCTTTGGTCAATGCTACAGTTGTCAGTACACAGGCTGTTTAAGACATTACATATGGTTCGTCGTGATAAAGATGCGATTTCCTTTCTCCTACTAATTTCTCAATAATATGTAATATTAAGGCAAGTATGTCAAAAACCTTCTTAAAAAAAGGAGAGTAATTTGGGTTTTATAAAAGCAATTGTAGGTTTTTTGCTTAACTAAAAGGTGAAAATATCAATATAACTCAACAAGCCAATTACTTTGCACTTAAAGTTCCTTCCAGTAGACAACACCAATTTCATATGGGGAAATTTAATCTGAGACATTACCCTTAACGTCACACAGTGAGTCAGGGCAGAAGCAGTAGAAGAGCTAGGAATAGAATCTCCATTTCACCAGTGAGACACCACTGTGCACGCACATCCTCATTTTCAGACAGGGAAATGGGTCAAAGAGCAGTTAAGTCACTATCTCTAACGTCAGACAATGAGTTGGGGACAAACGTTAGAAGAGGCAGGAATAGAGACCTGAACCCTTGGCTATGAGCCATGCTCTAAATACTAATGCTCCCTCCAAATAACTTCACAAAATAGGCAAGATTTAGTTGAACAGAATACACTAGTTTGTCTTTGTTCTTCAGTACACCAAATACAATAGCTAAATAAGAACAAGTGCATACTTAGGGCTTGTCTAAATGAACAGTTAGTGCACAGCAAGCTGGGGTGAAAATCTACCCCCTTACTATCTTGCCACATGCTAAGTGTTAGTGTGGACCCTGCTGACTGGTTCTATCAGTTCCTTAGTGTGCTTTGATCTACCCCGCTTTGAAAAAGGAGCATATCAAAGCACACCAAGAAACTGTCAGTACAAGTCACCGGGGTCCAGATGGCTACTTGGTGAGTGACAAGCTTTACTGTGAGGTAGATTTACACCTCAGCTTGCGGCAAACTAGATGTTGCTGTAGACAAGTCCCTAATGTGCAAGACAAAAATATTTTAACACTCAAGCAATTAAAGAAAACCACCTACCAACCACCATTAGAGTGAATTCAAAGCCCTTCTTTACAGACTTCCTGTGGACTTGGTTGGGCAGATTAGCAAATCCCACATAGCCTGCTGAGTCAGAAAACTGGAAAGAAAAACAAAATTTAACACACGTGAAGTAAAACAAGTAAAAACATACAAATAAACTGCACGAAGAAAGAGAATCAACCAGTTACCTGGCAGCATAGCAAGACAGCCCTTGGAAAACCTCTCTCAACCCTTCCTTCCCCAAGCAGTCTTTGAGAGAAGTAAAGATACCATAGGTGCTGCGGAACATACTTGAGCAAAAGGCTCTTCTTGGAAAACATTGACTGTACGCCCGCAAGAAAATGTTGCTATTAACATAAGCAACAGGTAGCCCTGTTTGTGACCGTAAATGGGCTTGCCTGCCCTCATGCACCCCCTGCTGGCTCTGCTAAGGCCTGGTTCAGTATCCCCTTCACTTCAAGTCCCTTTAAAACCCACAGTGCCCAGATATTCAAAACATTCCCTTTCTGGGATCCAGTGTATTAGGTCCTGAACAAAGTCAATCAAAACAGACCTCCAATCTACAAAATCTTCATCCCAGTTTCAGCTGGGCCTAGACCCTTCTTCCTGAGGGTCAGTCCCCCCTTTAAAGTTCATTTCTTTCACCCCAGTCCCAAACTGGGCACAGCCCTTCCTACCTGAGGGTCTGTCTTCCTGATCTCCCAGCACCTGTTGCCTGGAATTTTTTGTTTTCTCCACAGGCCCTCTCCCTTCTGACTCAGGCCTTTCAGGGACCTTTTAATTCCCCACAATGCCTGCAAGCATCAACCAAACCAACCAACAGCTGTCTCGCCCTGTATAAGGCTCGGGTGTCTGCCCTTAAGTCCAATTTCGCAGCAGGCAATCAGCCCAAGAACATTGGACCCTGCTCCTCTTTTTTTTTTTTTTTTTTTGAAGGGGCAGTCACTGTGGGCAGTGACAGAGTTAAAGCTGACTTTTTCAGTGAGGTATGTTAAAAAGTTAATGAAAGATTTAAATCACAAGCAATCTTAAAATCACTGACATTTACAAATTGAAAAGATATTAGAAATAGGTTCTCCTGATATAGGCTAAATATAGTGAATTTCAGCACCTAAGAATGCCTGTGTAAATACATGTAGAAACACAAACACACTCAGTAGTAATGCTCAGAGTATGAATTTATCACCACCTCACAAGATGCAACTACGGTCACATAAGTGAACAGGTTAGTAATATAGCTGAACATAAAGCTCCAAAGTTCACAGTGCTAAACCTCTGAAACAAAAGGAAGAGATAGAAATGTACCTGAAAACATATCTGATAGATTTGGGCCATAAAAATGGCTGTCCACTTCACTGTGTTATGAACTGCCTCAAGACCTATTACAGGCCTAAACAAGAACTGCAGCCACTTGAATTCTGTGCCCTCTGAGCTTATTGATAGCAACAAATTTTTATTCAAGACAGACACAGGAATTTAACATGAAAGATAGATTTTTAATAAAATGATACACTGCAAACACTCGAACTAAAATCACTCATCAAAGGGCAGTTATTTTACTTGCAGACAAGCTTTTTACAACTCAGCCAGATGGGAAAATCTTAAATTGTAACTTATACCCAATTAAAAATTTTGCATGAAGTACAGACATCAATCCCTCTGCATAAATACAAGAATACCAGATAAAGGAAGTCTGACTAACCTTTGAAACTATATTACTAGGATTACATGAAAGTTCATTTTTCAGTAAAAGTCAAATTTAAGAAATATACTTGAGCTAATAAATTTTGTCGGAATGTTTAACTACTTCAGTGAAAACATGAGTATTTTCAAAAGTTCAACAGAATTGTATACGACATTTGTATTACAAAAGCATCTCTTTACCTTTACTTTTTCACCTGACTGAGACATGTTCTGTCACTGCAAGTTTCAGAACCTAGAAAACAAGACCTCTGTTAGCAGTACTATAGATTAAATTAGTCACAAGTTTAAGCACATGACCAAGAATGGATACCTATCACATATTTATTATAATATGCCAAAGGGAAATTAACATGGTTTTTCTCAACATACAGGGAGCAGTCTAGTAATGAATTATTCTGCATTTGATTCTGTAGATTTAGTCACTTAATAGCTGCAACAAGTTTACCAAGTGGAGCTACTCAAATAACCGGGTTAAAATAATCACGAAACAAAATCCTTCAATTTAAATGTTATAAATAAGCAATTGTAAATTAAGATTTTACACACTACATTTTTTAAACCTAGTTAATTAGAACCTTGTATCCTTACATTACTTTTGCTTCTTTAAGTAGGGGACAGATGCATCTTACCGAATCCGAGGATGTACAGTGCCAGTGATGTAATTTTTGGTTTGTTTTGGTTCAACAGTTTGCTAATAATGCCCTGACACTCCCGTATACTTGCCCTCATTACCTCGCCATGAATCATTTCCTCCCTTTTTTCTTCTCAGAGCTGAAAAATGCCTTCCCCACCTCACAGGAGTAATTTACATGTAGCCAAATGGACTTTAGTGAACCTTTCATTACAAAATTCCCAAACTTCTCCTATGTGCTCTCAGATGAGAAGTTTCTCCAGAAAACCAAAATACCCACAGACCTGATGGTGACAGAAGTGACTGAAAATAGTATTCTAAATGTAAATGTCATCTTTAAAAACTAACACCACACTGGGTTGTGAGAGAAGCCTGGCATTTGGCTAATTCCCACTGGAAATGAAAATTCACCACAATGTGAACGTGTATGTCAAAACTATCTGCATTTCAACACCAGCTAGCTATCTGGAAGAGCTATATATTTTGGCAGCCTCACACATCTCCACGTTTGAAAAATACTAACAGTCCATTTTATTCAGAACAGCTATATAACACTGAAAGGAAATGGAGAAGGAGAAGGAATACTTCACAGCTTGACTTGTTGACAACACAGCTCTTGGCTGAGAAAGAGGGGAAGTGACCTTTGCAGACACCTGTGCATTCAGAAAACAGATGCTTCCCTGTTGCTGAGCAGTAGCCACTCTAGCCAGCAGGATGTGGCACAAGTATTAAATGCAACTACTCAGCCAAATCCTAGTATAAAAACTTGTATTTGCAGAGATAAATGACCAAGTTAACAGTAATTGCAACTTGGAGTTTAGAGGAAAATGTTTTCACAACCGGTGTAGTTTTTAGTTTGACCAGACGTTTCAAATTCCCTGCCGGCTGCATAGACTACAGCCAACCTGTAGCCAAGGTCAACTCAGTGTCTTCCTTCTTATGTATCCAGTTCCTTTGTCTGGTGCAGCCATTGGTTGAGAAATATTAGTCTTGTTTCTATGACTCTTCTGAGTCTCTCTAACCAGGCATTCCCCACACTGTGATTCCCAAGTTGTTTTAAGTATGATTTTGTAGCAGTAGAGTTTGCTTTTATGATCCAACACGGGTTTCCAGCCAGCCAATATTATGGATCCGCAAAGATGGCATAGACCAAGATTTCACTCCATAGTCACAACTTAACCTATCAATGCAACTCACTGCTTGCCCAAGTTTTGTTTCTATATTTGGAAATGTCTGTTGTCACCTTTCCCTAGAAACTAACAACGTAATTCATCATTAAAGAGCACTAGAACACCACCACTGTTACAAGTGACGTTTTAGTACTAGCCAAAATTACTAGGTTCGAAAATAAATGAGCGAAAATTATTAAGCTCCACTGCATGCGTACATCTGGCTCACAGAAACTAGCTTCTCACAGAACAAGGTTTACAATAAATAATAATCTTTCTAAAGAAGAGAACACATTGGCATTTTTCTTTTCCTGCCTTTCCCCAATCCTCTGAAATTTTAACTCTCTCAATAGGGAGTCTGGATGTCTCCAGGGATTGGTAATAAGCCAGTGAGCGTATTACCTCTTGGTTGTCAGTTCAAACCCAACCTAACTTTAGACTGACTGAAAGGCTCAGGAAAAATGACATTATAGTAGAACCTCAGAGTTCATGAACTGACCAGTCAACCACACACCTCATTTGGAACCAGAAGTACACAATCAGGCAGCAGCAGAGACAAGAAATAAAGAAAATACAGTACATTGCTGTGTTAAATGTAAACTACTAAAAAAAGGGAAAGTTTTACAAAAAGATTTGACAAGGCAAGGATATTGTTTCTGTACTTGTTTCATTTAAATTAAGATGGTTAAAAGCGGCATTTTTCTTCTGCATAGTAAAGTTTCAAAGCTGTATTAAGTCAATGTTCAGCTGTAAACTTTTGAAGGAACAACCACAACGTTTTGTTCAAAGTTAGGAACAACCTCTACTACCGAGGTGTTCGTAACTCTGAGGTTATACTGTATGTGAATTGAGTTGGTGGTTTCAGTTCCCTTCTTAGGGGCCAAACACCCATGTCTCAAAAGCTAGCTAAGTAGAAGTCTAAACAGAGAAGTCTGGACTGAATAAGAATGAAGACAGAACACCCTCTATCCTTTCCCACTTTGAAATGATCGCTCCAGATAACGACTGACACTGAGGCCTACTATACTCTGCCTAATTGTATATTAAAAACAATCTCTGGGGCTGTTAGTAGGCAAGCCCCTTTCACCCGCACTAAAATTCCCTTAATTACTTTTTAAGTTTTAATCGGGAGATACTCATGTCAGTCCCTGCAGTTCATAAACAGTAAATCGTACACTTCTTGAGTGAATATTCCTATAGTTTACAATTTTTGTTCCTATTTATACTGAAGACAATTCTTGTCAGACACGGTAAGCACAATTTCCCAAAAGAAGTGCTGCAGTTCTGAAGCAAAGCTACCTTAGCTATTCAAATTACTGATGTCTGTACTTTCCATTAGATCCTATTATACAACTAACAATTGCCTTGCACCCTACTCTGATCAAAAGCTCATAGTATCCAAGGCTGTGAAAGAGCAACTGCTGATCACATCTCAAGAGTTTGCTTAACAGTCTTAGTAACACTAGTATCTAATTAGTTACATTGTTTAGTAATTTGCTATACCTAGCATATGAAAGGAGGAATAATAAAACAAGTTCTATTCCTTATCACATGCGTAATTCTTCAAAAATGGTTTATCATTGTTTATATTATGCAATATAAGATGAACACTTTTGCAATGAAGAATGTTTCATGAACTATTTGGATTCCAGTTATAAACCAATGAATCAATGACTTTACAAAACTTATCAAAGCCATGTGATTTAAAAGAATCCCTTAATACGCCAACAAAATACCCAAAAGCAAACAACTTTAATGTTAGTCATACGAAACAAATTAACTTTAAAGGTCCCTAACATTCTATCCACATTGCCACTGAGGTATTGTCATTTAAAATACTATTTTACCATATTGAAAAAATCACTCCAGACATATTTCTAGGAAATTACTATCTACAATGGTTAAAGTAATTTCAGCTTTTGACCTTGTGGATCATAACATTGCCTGAATGGCATGGTCATATAGAAATTAATTCAATCCAGTGACAATTAGCTGAACATCAATAGACTCTCAGAAATATTATTGGTCCCTTTGCCCCATTACTGCAAAGCAAAACTAAAAAGAAACCAGTTTAAAACTGTTTGAACATTAAGTTAATAGTAACAAAAACTAGAGAGAAGAATGGATTAAGAGAAAGTTTTTCATGTTTCTTTATAGCACCAAATCACAGTAGTACGTGTCAGAGTACATTAGTTATAAAGATGGGACAGACTGTAGTAAGTAGTAATGACTAACAAACTACTATTAACTGCATGCATTCAACTGAGTCACACAATAAAATATGACGAAAAGAAATCAGTTTGATCAAGTGGGAAACCATGCCACGTATAGAAACACTACAGTATGAACTTTCACCAACACTTGGTAATAAAATTAGCGAAAATTTTAATTCAAAGCAAATAGATCATACAAAGACCCACCTCAAGTGTCAGAAGGCAAGCAAAGCAACATGTACAAAATGCTTCACACAATGAAGGAAATTATAAAGATAAGTACATTTGAATTAATAAGATACATGAAGCAGTCAAACTAACTCCTGCTTTTACATTTTTTTTTACCCTTCTAGCATAACAGAAATTTAATATAATTGAATTTCATTTACAAGGTTTCATTTTACAGAAGTAAGATAGGCTTCCGAAAGTAATTTTCTCTGTGCATAGGTATATTGAGCTATATTACATAAATAAGTGTACTTTCACTCAGCAAGTATGATTTCTGAACTGCATGTTCTGTACTAATGCATATTTCCGATCTCGCAGGAATCCCATCTTAAACAGTTCTCTGTGCTAGAGTCCAAGGATCAGACAAATACCAATTTCAGTTACAGCCTGTACTTGTGCAAACACAGAAGCCACAAGCATGTCACCCTACCATCTTCTACCATGAAAAAAAACCATCCAGTGAGGCAGAGAGGAAGGAAACCAGGCCATTTCCTTTGTTCCTTTCAGGATGTAAGAAGTAAACTGTTAGCAATAGGCAGCATGGGATTTTCCTAAAGGTAACGAGAAAAAAAATGCAATGGAAAATTTACAAGGAAGGCTTCTATACAGGATTATAAATAATATTTTAAACAATTCTTGAGTGACAGCAATAACCAATTCTTTATACAGATCCAGGAGACTATGCAAGGATTCCTCTTTTCTGAAATCAATACTTAAAATTATATGCGGTCCCGTTCGAAATTTAAGAAGGAACCACAGGAGAAGTGAAATCTGTGGTAGGGGTGTGTATGCTGGACTTGGTCTTATCAGCACTGTGTGATCACATATGCTCCAAATCTTCAAGAGTGTGGACAGTCAATAAGAACATTTGAACAAAATACTGTGGAATGATTTCTCTGTTACCATAATGGCCTGTGACAAATGAAGTCCAAACCAGCTTCTCAAGCATGTCATAAGGAAGACTAACATAAAACTGTTTAGAACACCTCTTGCATACCAAGAAATATGGGAGTTTGGTGGAGAAGAGGATTACATTCTTCTCCAGACATACTCTTAAGATGGGTAGGGTGGGAGAGTATCAAAGTACAGAGAATTTTAAATCCAGGCCATTCCTAGTAAGGTGAGGCAATAGCTGCCTCCATATCAAAGGCTGGCTACGCTGCTGATCTATTCAGAACGGAAATAGCTGTCACTGATTGAAAAAAGTTATTTTACATGTCCGTGGCTCAGAGTAATGCAGAAGTGCATTGACTTCCTTCTCTCAGGAAACTAAGCAAGTCACTTCCATCAACCTAGAATGCAGGGATTTAACTGCTGTTTCCAAAAACAAACCTGCTACTGCTACGGCATTGCCAGGCAGGCCAAGTCAAGATAAGTCAACAGTTTAATACCTTGTATTAAGTGATATCAACCTTTTTGATATAATTTTATGGCTTCTATTATTTAACAGAGGAAATGCAATCCTTCCTAAGCAAGCAATTACTGGTAACATTTTCAAACAGTTATTGTATTATGAAAACATATCTTAAAATGGTCTTGTAGAAGTTTGATACCCACTTGTTAAAGAAAGACAATTTTTGATGGAAAAAAATGAACTATATTTTATTCATTATAAGTCAGGGCAGGTGAGCAGATCCTGTGTATGGGCTGGTAAAGGGTTAGTGACAATTCTGCAAGACAGCTTTAAAAGTGGTGGGGAAAAAAGGCAAAAGACTACATTGTGTTGTTCCATACAAGAGAATCTGCAGCCACAAAAATAAAAATGGTTTGAAAAGGAATGCAAATATTAATTTAATTGCCATGATACTGTTTAGATTCCCTCCTAAATGCTGAGAAATAATCTAAGACATATAAAATAACAAAAACACATGTATTATCAGCTATCGCTATGTCTTATTGTCCAGCTGTGGGATCTATATTTCAGCTTCCACATCTCCATTTTCCCTTGCTTCTAACCTCAGATTATACTTGATACTGCAATTGTGAAAGCATTTTAGGAATGCAAAATGGATTTGGAACTTCTTGGCTCCATCCACACCCAGCAGTTCTGATTAAACTATGCAGTGCAGAGACCAACCCATTCCTTGTTTTTTGGTTTTTTAAATGTATTTTGTATATCTGTATAATAGTCTTCAACAAACAGATTACAAAAGAAGCCCTGCCATTTTCTGTATTCCAGTCAGACATGCACTCTCTCTCCCTGGAGCCTCCAACCTGCTTTGGTTCCATGACTTTAAAAAGGCATTAGTGCGACTTACTTAATAATTAAATCTCATTAAATCACATAGTTACAGTCCTAGACACGGCACAAAACCCCAGAAAGGCTAGATGGGAGCTATGGGGAGTGGGAGGGAGAGAGAAAGAAAAGGAATAGTTACTGAAGAGGGTCTTTTACTCGCTTCAGACTCTCACACCCATGAGAGAGTCAGAGGGGAAAAGAGAGATGGGCTGCCTCATACGGGCTTTTTTAAGGCAGAGATGCAGCCCTTGACATCCCACTCCAGAGCAGATACCCCAGTTAGACACCCCACCCAGGCACTGGAACCAGCGCCAACCTCAGGCCGCGCGCAGAGAGGCTCGGGGGTGGAAAGAGCCTGCCTGATGCAGCGCCAGTACCACGAACCCCACAAAGGAACTGCCCAGCCCCCTACACACGAAAGGGCAGGGCAGTGCAGTCCCGGACAGGGTGAACAGGGCCTCTGGCTGCAGAGACCCCCCCTTCCCTGACGGCATGGGGCGGTGGGGAGGGGAGCCTCCGGCTGCAGGAGACCCCCTGCCCATGACGGCATGGGGCGGGAGGAGGGGCTCCGGCTGCAGAGACCACCCCTTCCCTGACGGCACGGGGGTGAGGGAGGCCTCCGTGCAGAGACCCCCCTTCACCTGACGGCATGGGGCGGGGAGGGGGCCTCCGCTGCAGAGCCCCCCCCCTTCCCTGACGGCACTGGGACGGGGGAGGGGCCTCCGGCTGCAGAGACCCCCCTTCCCTGACGGCACGGGAGGGGAGGGGGCCTCCGGTGCAGAGACCCCCCTTCCCTGACGGCAGGGAGGGAGGGGAGGGGAGCTCGGCGCAGAGCCCCGCTGACAGGTACGGCGGAGGGGGACCATCCCTGCAGACCCCCCCCCTTTCGCAGGGGGGGCCCTCGCGAAGCCCATCTGGCGCCGGGAGGTTGGAGGGGAGGGGCTCCGCTGCAGACTTTCCCTACGCGGGGGAGGCTCGCCCTCGACTCTCGTTGCCCTTATGCTTACACATGGCCCAACCCTCCGAGAGCCTTCGCCTCCCCGCGTTCGCCACTGCCAGGCGCAACACGGACCGAACGCCCCTCTCCTGCTCCTACCGGCATCCCACACAGGCATTGCGGCGGTCGTCGCCCTCCAGGCCTCACGTCCTCTATGTTACTGCCGTACTACACTCGAATGGGAGGAGACAAGTGAGAGGAAAGGGGCTAGAGGTGTCTCTCTCCTGCCCGCCTCAGAAACCGGAAGCCGGCCCGAGAGGCAGCACGGGGAGGGGCTGCGGTGAGGGGCGCAGGGCAGTGGGCCAGGTCGCCGGGCACAGAGACACACCGGGCAGTGTGACACAGCACCATGTGGGGCGAAGACAGCAATTTGTCATCACGGTGATGTCATTCTGTGACGTCATTGCCTCAGCACACAACGCAGTGGTGCTATCATGCCCTGGGAGCGGGGCGCAAACCTCAAGGTGCTTTTGGAGCCCATTACTAGCCTGTGGGCTCTGATCACTGTGGCTGCTGCAAAAGGTTTTTAAATGGTGCTTTTCTGTTATTTGTGTTACCATTGCACCCAGGAGCTGCAGCCACAGACCAGTACCCCATTGTGCTAGGTGCTGTACAAACACAGAACAAAAAGAGAATCCCTGCCCCCAAAAGCCTTACAAACTAAGGCCATAGTTGTAACAAGTTAGCTCATGTCTGCATTTCTTTATCTGGCTAATGTGGAGCAACAACTTATAATTTTGCATTCAGATGGTTAAGGTAGATAACTGGAGTAGGAGAGTGTATTGCTCTGATGCCTCTTTCGTATTTGTGAATTGGACACGTTATATTTTCCATGGTCTTTTCGGTGACAGTGACAGACTGGAGAGTCTTTAATTTTCCATTTTTCCAGCAAGTATCCATATCTGCCATAGTTTGTGCAGAATGCAAATCCGGTTTAGGGTTGCCCATGAGTGGAAGATGGCAGCCTTCATGCGGCGCACTCTGTTAAATGAGAAATCATATCTAATACCTTCAATCCAGTAACCAAACATTGATCAGTGATCGCCAGTCTTCAGAGCATCAACTCAAGCTACCATAATGGCCCTTTTCAGGGCCAAGTAACATGCCAGATAGGTTTTGGAACAAGGATCCTCCAACATAACACTGAGGGACTTTCCCAGGCAAAGTGCAAGTATCTCGCAAACATGTCAAAGACACATAACATCGACATACTTATGCTCCAAGAAACCCACATCTCCGATGACCAACAGGCTAGCTGCTACCATATCCATGGTTACTACCTCACGACTAGCCACCACTACCATCTGAAATATGGCCTAATCATATACGTGAAAACCGCCACCACAGATTTCGGTCTTTCCCCCAACTGAGGAATCATAGGGACCTTAAGAGGTCATCTAGTCCAGTCCCCTGCACTCAAGGCAGGACTAAGTATTATCTAGACCATCCCTGACAGGTGTTTGTCCAACCTGCTCTTAAAAATCCCCAATGATGGAGATTCCATAACCTCCACTAGCAATTTATATCAGTGCTTAATTACTCTTGACAGTTAGGAAGTTTTTCCTAATGTCCATCCTAAACCGCCCTTGTTGCAATTTAAGCCCATTGCTTCTTGTCTGATCCTTTAGAGGTTAAGGAGAACAATTTTTCTGCCTCCTCCTTGTAACAGCCTTTTATGTACTTGAAAACTGTTATCATGTCCCCTCTCAGACTTCTCTTCTCCAGACTAAACAAACCCAATTTTTTCAATCTTCCCTCATAGGTCATGTTTTCTAGCCCTTTAATAATTTTTGTTGCTCTTCTCTAGACTTCCTCCAATTTGTCCATATCTTCCTGAATGTGGCACCCAGAACTGGACACAATACTTCAGTTGAGGCCTAATCAGCACAGAGTGGAGCGGAAGAATTACTTCTCGTGTCTTGCTTATGGTACTCCTGCTAATACATCCCAGAATGATGCTTTCATTGTTTGCTTTTTTTTGCAACAGCATTACACTGTTTACTCATATTTAGCTTGTGATCCACTATGCCCCCTAGATCCCTTTCCACAGAACTCCTTCCTAGACAGTCATTTCCCATTTTGTAGTGTGCAAGAAGAAGCCACTTATACCAGTGCCATCAGGATAGAAAAGTTGCATATTACCAACGTATAGGTCTGCACTACAAAATGTAAACATGCTTTAACTGTGTTGTAACTAGCTCTCTCAGCACAGTTGACTTTGTAGTACGGCTGATCAACATCTCTCAAATTGAAAATATTTTTTGTCAAAAAATGGCCTTTTATTTCTATGCAAACTTTTTATCATTTTCTATTTTCAAAATAAGAAATGTCTGAAAATTGTTTTGTTTTAATTTATAAACTTTTTTTAATTCTCTCACATATCTAAGCTGACCCAAAAACTAATTAAAAAGAAAATCTTATTTCAGAAATGGAAAGCTACAATTAAGGTTAATATTCTATCACAGGTATTTTAAGTAAAAGTCAGGAACAGATCATGGGTAATAAACAAAAATTCACAGAACCCCACGACCTGCCCCTTACTTTTACTAAAACTACCTAGACGTAGGGGGGACAAATAGCATGATGCTGGGGGCTTACAGCTGCTCCAGCCCCAGGGACTGACCCAATCCCAGCCGCTGTTCCAGTGGGCTGCGGGCCGCTGCTCTGCCATGCCTGAGGACCATTGCTCTGGCGGCCCCAGGGCTGGCCACTGGCCACTGTTCTGGGGGTTGCTGCTCCTTTGGTCCCAGGGCTCAACGCTGGTCAGCTGTTCTGCTGGACCCAGGACTGGGTGCTGCTTTGGTGACCCCCGGGACTGGCCACTGGCCACTGGTCTAGTGGTCCTAGGGCTGGTTGCCAGCAGCTGTTCCAGCAGCCCCATGGTTGACTGCCAGGCAGCTGTTCTGACATCCCCAGGGCTGGCTGCCAGACGGTCTTCCTGTGACCTTGGGATGGTTGCTCTTTCAGCTCTGAGGCTGACCACCTGTCAGCTGTTCCAGCAGCTCCAGGGCTGGCCACCAGCCACTGCTCTGGTGGCACCAGTGCTGGCCGCCGGTCGCACTCCAGGTGGCCCAGGGTGGGGGCTGTTGCTCTGGCAGCACCGAGGCTGACTGCTGGCAGCTAATCCAGCCGTGCCGCTCCTGCTGCAACAGGGTCTGACTGCCACTGCTCCAGCCCCAGGGATGCTGACTCAACCTCACCTGCTGCTTACACCCTGGGATCACTGCCTGGGACCCAGAAAAAGTCATGGAGGTACCAGAAAATCACAGAATCTGTGACCTCCCTGACAGAATCATATCCTCAGCTATAACTGATCAATGAAATATTTCAGTGACAGATTTTGATTTAAAAAAGGACGTTGCAAAAATTTTCCCAACATGAAACAAACATTACTGCAAAATGTCTGATTTTTCCTGTTTTTTTCCCCAGCTTCATTTTGTAGTGTTGATGAGATTGTAAAACATGCTGCTTTCATGTTTTACAATGAAGTTTCCAGCCCTTCCGGTTGTAGAGATAACCTTCAAAATGTAAACTTCTGCAGTATTGTCCTTTGGTGTCTACATGTGGCCAGACTACTGAAACAATAGCCTTAAAAGAGGTATGGAGGTCCCCTATTCATGAGATGTTTACTCTGCAGCCTAGTTTAATTTACCAGTTAAACACAAACATTCAGAGCTTATATTGTATGGCTGACATTCAATTTATTAGAAAACGCAAACAAGCCTGCAAGCTTTGACCAGAAAAAGAGTATTTGACAGATTTTTGTTATCACCAGCTAATACATGTGCCTATCTGAGTTGCTACAATGGAGCTTTTATAAATCCAGTACTCCACCATACAATACTTACAACGTGCTTTAATGTTCCCACTTTGGGTGACAACCTATGCAGGATCAGGCTCAATATAAAGTCCAAATAATTATGTTGCAATCTTAAAACCATGTTTGCCAGATGATTCCCAAGACCCATCCATACACCCAGTGCAGTGGATACATGGGCCGTGGTGGCAGAATCACAGCTGTTCCAGGAAGAGGTAAATCCCATCTCCAATGGAAAGGGGAGGTCTCCACTAGGAAATCTTCCTGGGATTTTCATTCCCTCTTAGCCTTCTCCTGTGTATTTTATGGGAACAATCTCATCCTATATTACTAATTAGTACTAGAAAAACATTCAGTGGATATGGAATGTTAGTTTTATTCTCTATGGCCCCAATCCTGCAAAGACATACTCATGAGCGTGACTAGCTGGAGCACATACTACTCCTTTTCAGAGAAGCAGTAACATTGTATTCCTACCTGCCCTGAGCCATCATGTCCTATGCTGCCAAAATGACTCTGGGGGACACTCCCTCTAGCCAGCACCCATCAGCTCCTCCCTTGCATAGCTTAAAGCAATAAGGGCAGGATTTTGACCTGACTTTGCAACTTTCCCAACCATAACTTGATGGGGAAAATGTAATTTCCAACTTTATGGTCCCAGGGCACAATTCTCCCCAGCAGGATGTGACTAACTCACACTAACGTTATCATTATTCAGATCTTATGGGAGGAGAGTTGGGTGTGCTCCTGCAGCATAATGAAAGTGTTATGAGCTAAAAAGGTGGAGATAACTCTACCACTTCCAAAAACCTAAAACCCCATAATTCAAAAGGAAAGATATTATGCAGCTACAGCACACTGTGTTATAGCTGGATCCACCATTGGCAGATTCTGTTTTCAGGCTCTGATTAATAGAACTCTTACTCCATTTTCAGCTTATGCACGTGCCTCTCCTTTTCTGTTCAAAGAACAGCTTTCTCTTTGCCTACATGTTAATATGTGAACTTTTGCCAATATATTTTTGGTGTCTCTATCTTATATCGGTTGTTTGTTTTAAACTTTCCCTATACGCAGTGAGGTCAGAATCTTTTGTCAGGAGCCTAATCTTTGTTATGGAAAAGGCTGAATTGATGCATATTTTCAAAACTGTGTTGTCAAAAGGAAACATAGCAGTTTTGTTATCTACACTGCAGGCTGGCAAAGTGACTAAGCACATAACACACAGAAACTGTCTTTTTCTGTGGGAGAACTTTATATCTCAGCCACCAGACAACAGTTAAAAGATTGGAAATGGAACAAATAAGAAACCCAAAATTGGGGAACCAACCCAGATTCACCTCTTGCTTCAGAGGCCTGCCTTCTCCCAGGCTGTCCTCTAGTTCCTAGGGCAGCTGCTTTTCTAGTTCTTGTAGCCCCTGTGTGAGCCCAAGTTATTAACTCTTCATTTGCCAAGGACCAGGTAGTGTCTTTGCAGCTTGCCACTATAATCCTTACTACTTGGGAAACCTTCACTAAGATTCTGAAAAATGCTGAAACAACTGATGCAAACTCCATCCTGATCCTTCATCATCATGGGTGAACAACTAGGTCCTTTTCGCCAATGGCCCCCTCTGAAACATTGAGCATCCTCAACTCCCACTGAGTGTGGTGGAAACAGAGTGTGCTTAGCACCATGAAGAAACACCTATCACACTGGACCCAAGTCCCAAAACATTACCCTTCACAGTGACAAAATGGGTGAGGTAATATCCTTTACTGCACCGACTTCTGCTGTTGAGAGAAACATGCTTTTGAGCTACACGGAGCTCTTCTTCAGTGGCTGCCTAGATCCAGTTGAAATGAAGTGACAGCCAGTCTTAGGTTAAGTAACTCTTCAGAAAATACACAAATCTCTTTTGCTTCACTGACTTTATATTCTGCAAGCCTAGCAATTTGGTTCTCACTTGTGCAAACAGTCTAGCTGTAGCCTGTATATCTGCACACACAAGCTAATCTTGAACAATGCAGTTCAGACTGAGCTCATTCTGCTTCAGATATCCCCTCACCAGATTGTTTGAGTCATATTTCTCATCCAAATACCTTTGAGCTTTCAGATTGCCCATGGGATCCAGCCCTATGCTCTGCAGCAGCTCTCACTGGTCCCATTTGCACTAAGCAGTCTGTTTCCGTTTTTATCAGCAACCCTTTTTCATTTTTTAGTATATTTCTTTTTTTAAATTTCTAAACAAGCACAGAGCCATATTTTTCATACTCCTGGGCAACATGCATCTCACCCCCTGACATCAACATAGATCAGGGCAGAATTTACCCCACTGTAATGATAAAGGTTCCATATCAACAGCAATGGAAAATGAAGTCCATTTAGCCACCACAGAGAGGGAGCAACACAAGAGGCAAATTGTAATTGTCGCTACCTCCGCCCTAGTTCACTAGTGTGCCTGCACCAGAGGATCAGATTTGAGATGGGTATATTACCTCGAAGGGATGAAAGGGTAGGTCAGTCTTCATGGCCAATTCATTTCCTTGGACTCTGTGTTTGGACTGTCAGCCAGGATTTCAGTAAGTACAAACAGGAATGCCAATGTCTGTGTACCATATTTGGACAGAGACCATTAACTTTATACCACCTTTGTGGCGCCTCAATTCTGAGGTGGGCCAGGGATCAATTTAGCCTCCAGTGTAAGTTAGAGCCATCTTAAGACAGCTACAATTTCCAACACTCTTGACAAGGAGCCATTCCAGCAGCCAGTAATAATCTATGTCCAGTTTCCACTTTCTCCTGGCCACACCCATGTGTTGATACCTTCAGTGGGATGTGGAGCCTCCATGCTACCCAAAGAATCTGCCAGCTGTTCAGGGTATCAGCCCTGTCATTCTGGCAGGGGGACCCAGAAGTTCCACAGGAGCCTGGTGAATCAAGCCTGTAGTCTCTATGGGTCACGCCGCCTTGTTAAAGGTAAGGGTGGCAGCTTTCTCCTCCATTTTAAGCAAATAAAGGAAGCCCCTGGGCTCCTAACAAGCTATAAATCAGCAGTACAAATTTTGAGTGGCCCTGTATTAGTCTGTCTGTATTTTTGCAATTCACAATAGTAGGGTTGTTTCTAGAACAGGCTGATCCTACCCTGATCATGCACTCCTGCTCAGGCTCATCATCTTACTTACATCACTCCAATAGAAATCCTGGATCAGTAAGGAGTGCAGGAGAGGATCCTTTTTGCAGACTCTCCTCCCTACACCCCAGACATGTGCTTTAGACTACCCTTATATTCAGATTTGTTACATTTGCATGTCTGTCAGTTATGTCCATGACTCAATCAGCTGACATGAGATTATGAACAGTCTGAAGCAGATAACTTGTTTTGTCTAGGATAAAGTCTTCCCCTCTCATCTGTGAAGTGAAAATCCTTCTGAAACAGAAAAAATTTCCCCTCAGGACATAACTATAATCTTTTTAACTTGGGCAGCAGGCATTCGTTCACAATATGCCCTGGAGTGAGGTGAAGGGAATACTATGTGAGTTCAGTTTGGAAGCGAACAGTGGTGAACTATTTATCTCGTGCTATAACTGCCTTCTGGTTAAGGTAATTGACTGTCAACTGTAAAAGATTATACATAAAATTCAACTTAGTTACAAGTTCAGTTTTTACTGACAAAAGCAAGGGAATGCAGAGTTAAGTCTGTTGTATCCTCTTAAATGTGCTCCACTTTGCCATACTATAGCAGTCTATGATATGTAATGCAGTATATATCACCCACGTGTTTGAATACTCTGTAGTGCAACATCAGAGTGGGTCGAATTCTGTTGACAAGCACTGATTCAGGACAGTATTCCATTAAGCAAAGCCTTAAGTCCATACCTATTCAGGACAGCACGTCAGCACATATTTAAGCATGTGCTTAAGTTCCATTGATGGCTATGAGACTTGATCATATATTAAATGTCATCCTAAATGGGGACCTGAACTGGGTCCTCTATTTCAGGACATCCCAAGTGTAAGCGAGAGCTTGCTATGGTGAATGGCGGCCTTATTTACTTCTGATTCAGACACTACTATGATGTTGATTTTTGAGTGAATGTTGATTTTGTTCTTCCATCAAAATATTCCTAATACCTTTTATAAAAGCCACTGGCAGACCTCATTTTTCATTGTTTACAATACAATTAGAGCCCTTCCTTTCATTCCGATCTTGCATTCTGTCTGGAGTCACATCTTGTCAAGTTGAAAGCAATTTTTGTGTCCAGAAAAACACTTTGTATGATTTGTTGTTGTTTTCTGTGGGAAGCAATATTAAAACTGATTTTAAAGAAATGATTTAATGTGATTTTAAATAAATAACACTATATTAATGGAGCCATAATTTGAGATTGTGTAGCTAAATCAATCTCACAGTGCATAGCATCCTTTCCATTAAATTAGTACAGTACAGAATATTTGGTCAGAACATCAGCTGCATTATACAAACACTTGAGATGAAATAAAGCTGTTTTTTGTTCAGTTAGTGGGAACCTGTTTAACTTGCTTTCCCATTGGGCTGTAAGTCTGTTCCCCAAATGGGCAAATATATGGGATATGAGGCTAAGTAAAGATTATTGTATCGTTTCTGTAATGGCTGAATTAGCAGCAGCTGTCTTGTGCTACAGGAACTGCTCCTGGAGATATTGGACCAATATTGCAAGATGCTGAGCGTTGTTAAGACCCACGGAAGTCAATGGGAGGGGAGAGTACTATGGCTGTACTAAATACTGAGGCTGTACTAAGTACTACGTACCGGATTTAACAAAGCACTCTTGAGCATGTGTTTGAATCCCATTCACTTCAATGAGACTCAACATGCTTAAAGTTAAGAATGTGCTTCAGTGCTTTGCTGAATTAGAATCTAAGGCTGCAGGAACAAGTCCTTCAGCAGTCAATTCACAGAAGCTTCATTCTGTAGATATTAAGGGATTGGGGGTAAGTCCTCTACATGGGACAATAACAAAATGAAAAGCATACAGACTAGATTAGATGCACTGAGCAGTTTCTAGACATTTGAGTGAGCTGATGGTCAGCGCTTCATTGATAAATATTTCACATGGGGACTTCTCTTTCAATCTGTCCTCTCCCACCATTTACTGTTAATGATTTGACCAAGTGAAATGTGCACCTCTCCCAAGCAGAGATTTCTTTGTGAAGTCTCTAATGGAAGAAAGCCACACAAAGATCTCAACCTTTCAGGTCAATGACTGTAATGATGCGTTCCTTTCAGGTCACTGAATTGTAAACCAAGACCCCCAGCACTGCTGGAAGTTGGTCAATTGCACAAGCCTTTAGACTGCTAGAAGTCTGTTAATATAAGAGCATTAAGTCAGCACCTGTGAATGTACTTGGATTTATTGCTACAAGCTACAATGTCAAGTTCTATTTAGCAACCCACAAGAAAATCTACAAGGAATAAATACCTTCCCTGGCTGGCTGGCTAGAAGAGAAGAAACTTGCATATTTTTCAGTGATGCACCAAAACTCCCAGATTAATGGATTTCATGTATTGTACATCGCAGCAATCTGGAATATATGAGATTCTTACTTTTCATACACCAGCACACACAAACTCATCTTTTGAAAGCACCGATTATGACAATGGAGAAGAATCAGCGGATTTCCTTTACCTTCTACCTACAAAATGTCTCAGAGATAGGATTTATTTTGCACTCCTCTTGCAGGAACAGCAATGTTTTGCATTGTAATAAAAATCACTAAGGAACTGGCATTGGTTACTTGCTGAATACTTTCACCTTTGCCCATTTTTATTCTTTGGTGGCCACAGAGATGTTTCCCTTTCGTAATTACCAAAAGAGAAGCTATTGCTGCATCCTGATTTTTATTGAGGTGACATTTCTGAGTTGAAAGGGAAATTTTCTTCCCCTACTCTTTCAAGCAACCTCACTTTTAGGGAGGGCATTAGGACTGACAAAACAGATGATCTCTGTCAGTCTTTATAAACATCTTTGTATTGTATTGATCCTGTTAACAATAAAGAGAACATTGCTGAGAGTTAGGCAATGTCACAGCCAGTGCAGGAATTTCAAGCCTCCAGTTTTTTGTAAAGAAATTCATCTTTGGGAGTCATGATTAGTGTAAGTGACTCGTCCCTCCCTCCCTGGCCCCCACAGTTAACTTTGTGGCCAGATTCTTTCCTTCATTGTTCAGATGTCTGCAATGTACATTACAAAGCAATCTCATATGTTCTCATTAAGAGTATTAATTACAAGTGATGTTTGAGGTGATTTTCCAAATCTGAGGTAGGAAAGAGGTCAAAGAGAATAATAATAATACACAGCAATCTGGAGCAGGAGACTGACTTTCATACAAGACAGAACTAAAATAAGGCTGTAAGGCAGTGGTCCCCAACCTTTTTGTGGCCAGTAGCACATTCATGTTTTCAGAAGAGTGTGGCGGGCACCAACAATTTTTCAAGGCTTATTTTGTATTTGTACATTAAACAATACAAAAAAATCATATTTCATATTACATAATGTATGAATCCATAAGATAAAAAGGGTAATTTTACATGTAAAAGGTATTAATTAAATTATTCGGCAATGACTTTTTCACCTTACCATGTGAATTTGCTCTTTTTTATCTACCTGTAAGAAAAGTTAAGGAGTTTTTACAAAATAAATATCATAAACAGTTTTCATCTTATTTATTTTAAAAAAGTAAAACATTGTTGAACTGCTGGTCCAAATATATTTATGATTCTTACTTTAATATAGAATGAAGCCTGCAGCCCAAGAGTTCTCTGTCCCCAGCAGGGGCAGTGCCGCGGCTTCTCTCCGGCTTCAAAGCTGCAGCCCGGCCCCTGCCAGGGACAGAGAACTGCGCCCGCAGCCTGCAGCCCTGGAGAAGCCGGAGAGAAGCCACAGCCCCGTGCCTGCCAGGGACAGAGAACACCAGCGCCTGCAGCCTGCAGCCCCAGAGTTCTCTGTCCCCAGCAGGGGAGGGGCCACGGCTTCTCTCTGGCTTCGAAGCACCACTGCTGTAAGGGATCTCCCAAGTGGCTACTAGGTGTAGGGTAGGATCCATGCAAAAACTAATACAGCCTGGAGCTATATTATCCTTTGTCCATATTCCCTACAGAGCTTGAGAGGGACAATGTGCATCTCCCAGGGCCCACTCCCTCCCTGTGTGCAGACCCAGTACCTTCTTTGTGAGCTCTCTTCAGGGTTCATAGAAAGGGGAAACAGTGTCCAGGAGACAGCTGAACTACCTGCCACGTGGCAGGATCCAGAAACGCACACAGAATGGCCCTGAGTGTGTGGAAGAGCAGGCCATAACTAAGCACTTCAGGATTTGCCCCCATGGAAATCAGATTGTAAGCTCTTTGGGGCATGTTCCACAACCCAGCTTTCTGCCTCCGCTGTCTCTGGCTCCTTAGCAATGATTAAACCAGCCATACAAGACAACCTGCGTCCCTTCACTGCCCCGACATCATCTTGTCTCCTATCTCTCAGCCTATCCAGCACAACCTTATCTTCCATCCTCAGCCCTCCTCCCCAAGGAGGGGCAGGCATCGGTGAGGGGCCCCAGGTTGAGGAACTGAGCAGAGGATGCAAGAACAGTGCAGGGGCTGACATGAAGTCAGTGTGCACATGTTTTGAAAGTGGGGGAGACGAAAATGAGGAAGATGAATAAGGACAAGGCAGAGGGTCAGAGCTGAAGTCTCTCAGTGGTTCTCAAACTTTTGTCCTGGTGATCCCTTTCGCATAGCAAGCCTCTGAGTGCGACCCCCCCTTACAAATTAAAAACACTTTTTAATATATTTAACACCATTATAAATGCTGGAGGCAAAGCGGGGTCTTTGGGGTGAAGACTGACAGGTCATGACCCCTCATGTAATAACCTCGCGACCCCCAGTTTGAGAACCTCTGCGCATCTACTACATCCTCCCAGCACAGCTCTGACCCCTTTCCTCCCCACAGTCTCCTGAACTGCTCTGACATCCTTTTCCCCCTGGAAGCACCAGCACAGAGCAGAAAAGGCGAACCTGGCGACCCTTCCCTGCGCCTGAAGTTTGGTCAGTTACTGACATTATAAAA
The DNA here is from genome assembly GCF_003597395.2 of Chelonoidis abingdonii. Classification (NCBI taxonomy): domain Eukaryota; kingdom Metazoa; phylum Chordata; order Testudines; family Testudinidae; genus Chelonoidis; species Chelonoidis abingdonii. The sequence continues at coordinate 17,829,965 of NC_133790.1, forward strand.
GGGAAGAGATGAAGTAATTAGGGCCTAGTTAGGCAACGTTACAAAATCTTGACGCTATTTCATGTGTTTTGGGAAGCTGAAAGATGACGTGACAGAGGAAATGCCACTAAGCTCTTGGTGCAAACTCACTCAAACCAGCTCCAAGCAGAGATCACACTGGGTTGAACCCTGTGATTAAATACATCTTCCAGTCCATTTTGTAATGACCTGGTCATTCTATTGCATTAATCTCCTTGAAGGTTGCCTTGGACTGAGTGAGGACGTGCCTGCACTCAGTGGTGCGTCAAGGGTAAACACAGTTTATACACTTCACATATGAAGAATATGGAGTTTAGATTAGTTTACCCACTTCTTTTTTCACCACCACACTAGCATCTGCACTGGTTACACACAGGATTCACAAGGGTAGTGCTTTGTGTACATGATGCAAATCCCATTTGTAATGTCATATTGAAGCCAAAATAGGGTCCCATTGAAACTCGTCTCTTGGAAAAGACGATGGCATCTTTACAGCTGCATCAAAATAAGTGATTCTGACTGAAAAGCATGAGGATCTTTAAATAAAATGCAGTTCGCTAATTTATCAGTGCTCCTAATGCACTCCCAGTTAGGCGCTAATTAGAAGAAAATTGCACAAAATCCATCCAAAATGGATGCTAAACTTATCATTCCTTGCTTCTTTTAGCACCTGATCCAAAACCATTGAAGTCAGAGGAAAGTCTCCCATTGAGTTCAATGACTTTTGCATCAGGTCTCTAGTCTCCAGTGTCTGTTATTGAGGAGAATTATATTGCGATTTCAAGTATAAACTTTATACTGACTCTGGTATTTCATTCCTGCCTTCAAATGCTCAAGAGTTCAGTGGGTGGGAGGGAACAGATGTGGTTAGGTATGTGAAACTCAGAAAATTTTAAATGCAGTGTGAGCCTTAGGTCATATTTCCTCTGTCCCAAAGGCAAGATCATCTAAACCTGGATAGTGAGGTGCTCTTCCTGCTTGCTGCAAGAAAAGAGTGAGAATACAATCATTTCTAATCCCCGAGCTCCTCTCAGTCCAGCATGACTTCTGTGTGATTGTTTTCAGCTTGAATGCTACATCCGCCCACTGTTCATGGGTTGTAAAGCCCCTTATGCATTCCTTTTAGGATGATTTATTAGGTGCATAACTGTAATAGCAACAGCTGTCATGTCATTAATGGTCATTTGTTAATGAATCGTTGAACTGTAAGGACATCATGAGTTTTAGCAAAAAGGAACTCAGATGACTGCCTGCAAAGACATGGTTTATAAATAGTAATTTTAGGACTTAACATCCCCCATGAAACATCAAATTGATCTGTGCTTCCTTTTAGGCAATCACAGCCCTTTTCTCCTGTGGCTGTTGAAATTCATTTCCTTCTGTGTGCAACGGCTTTAGCAGGCGTTCCAAGGTATAGGACAGAGCACAAGAGATCCCCAAACTTTACAGCAACTGTGCCATTTTATTGCCTAAAACTTCAACTAGACCGGCCAATGCCCAGCCTCTCCCACTCAACTGTAAAAGCAGCAAAGAGTCCTGTGGCACCTTATAGACTAGGGGTAGGCAACCTATGGCACTCGTGCCGAAGTCAGCACGCGAGCTGATTTTCAGTGGCACTCACACTACCCGGATCCTGGCCATTGGTCCGGGGGGCTCTGCATTTTAATTTAATTTTAAATGAAGCTTCTTAAACATTTTAAACACCTTATTTATTTTACATACAACAATAGTTTAGTTATATATTACAGACTTATAGAAAGAGACCTTCTAAAAACGTTAAAATGTGTTACTAGCATGAGAAACCTTAAATTACAGTGAATAAATGAAGACTCAGCACACCACTTCTGAAAGGTTGCTGACCTCTGTTATAGACTAACAGACATATTGGAGCATGAGCTTTCGTGGATGAATATCCACATCGTCGAACACTCAACTGTATATGCTCAAACCTGCAGGAAAGCTTGTGCAGCCTCTCACAGCCTTGAGGCTGAGGACTGGAGGAACCAAAGATCTCTTGAGGGTTAGAGCACCTGCAACAGTTTGAGAAGTAGGCAACAAGGATACATCAGGGCCCAGCACATAGACTCACCCAGGGAGGGAGAGGAAGCCTAATGTGTACTAATCACAAAAGCCTGAAGTACCAATACTGATATGAAATACCAATGGCCAGGAATCAGTATGTAGCACAGCAACTGTGCTAAACTTGCCACTAAATCTCATCAAATTATAACCAGATAGTTTGTTTTATACTGTGCTTGTTAAGCATACATTCCCTTTGATTGTCTGGGATAGGGCCAGTAGTGGGAATAGGTTGGTAAGAGACAGGTGGATAGGGAGGAGGTGCAGTGGTATTCCAGCCATGCAGTGACCTTCCTTTCTTAGCAAAGGAAACCTCAGAGGTTGCATGAGTTGCCTAAGTGTCTGTTTCCCTTGCTCAGTTATTTATCTGGGAAAATTAGGAGTTCCGTGCTTTCCATCAAGTGGTAAGGGTGGTGGCTTTCCTGTGCTTGCAGTCGGAGGTAGCTGGCTTTCCTTCCCCCATTATTTTATTGTTCTCATGGTGCGATTTTTTAATCAATACGAATATTCAATTTCAGTCTATGTTCTGGTTTTCTTCCTGTTCACCCTGTGGTCGCTACCTCTGTCTGCTTGGTTCTCACTCACTTCTCTCCCTGATACCTGGGATCTTTCTGATTTAACAACAGTGGTCTCAGCTTGACAGTCTGGAGCAATACCCAGGGCCAAATTTCATTACTTGTATAATGAGATTTACTCCTGAAAATAATTTAAGTAAACTGTATGTATTTCAAAAATGGCTGGGGATAAGTGATAGCTCCTCTCAACTGGCTCTCCCAGGCAGCCTCTGTTAGGAAGACACTTCTCACGCCAAAAATGTTTACGGCTGTTCAGAGAGAGAGAGAAAATCAATTTGAGGCGGCAGCTGCCCTGAGTTAGCATGACTATATTATCTGTGTTGAAAATTGGCACAGAGAGATTGGCCAGACTGGGATGGATCAGTCCTGGAAAAGTAGCAGAGACCACATACTCAGTCTCCAAACAGTGGGGATGGGAGGAAGAAGATAGTGAAGATGTGTGCTGGTCACTGTTTCATCTGCTAGAATTGTAATGGGATAATTTGTTGGAGTGCCCACTTGTTAAATATCTAATTTGATCACCCCACTGTACCCCTCTAGGTAGGTAGGACAGAGATGCTGATTACCAGGAGGATGTAAATCACACAGCACGTACTGCTGCATGGGGGGCGAGGACTGCCTACTACTGTGGGTTGGCCAGCAATTAGTACAAAAAGATCCAGTTCATAGTTGATCTGTAGGCACTAGGTAACAAACATGAGTAATAACTGCACAACAAAGGGATCTGCTCATGTGGCAAAAAGAAGGAACCAGAGTGCAGCAGGGTTACTGAAGCCATATGAGGCCCAGATCCTCAAAGGTATTTTGGCTCCTAACTTCCATTAATTCATAAGAACACAAGAATGGCCATACTGGGTCAGACCAAAGGTCCGTCTAGACCAGTATCCTGTCTTCCAACAGTGGCCAGTGCCAGGCGCCACAGAGGGAATGTACAGAACAGGTAATCATCAAGTGATCCATCCCTTGTTGCCCATTCCCAGCTTCTGGCAAACAGATGCTAGGGACACCATCCCTGCCCATCCTGGCTAATAGCCATTGATGGACCTATCCTCCATGAACTTACCTAGTTCTTTTTTTAACCCTCTTATAATCTTGACCTTCACAACATCCTCTGGCAAGGAGTTCCACAGATTGACTGTGCGTTGTATGGAAAAAATACATCCTTTTGTTTTAAACCTGCTGTCTATTAATTTCATTTGGTGACCCCTAGTTCTTGTGTTATGAGAAGGAATAAAAAACACTTCCTTATTTACTTTCTCCACTCCAGTCATGATTTTATAGACCTCTATCATATCCCCCTTAGTCATCTTTTTTCCAAGCTGAAAAGTCCCAGTTTGGCATGTTATTAAAGAATAGAAAGAGAAATTAAAGAAAACTAAAGATTTTTGTTTTTAAAGGGTTAGTTTGAAAGAATAGAGGCAAGTTATTAAAGAAAAGAAAGATTTTGGGTTAGGTTTAGTAAGGAGAGGTGTTTTTAAGGGACTAGTCTTGCATGTTATTAAAGAACAAAAAAAATTGAGATAAAGAGCATTTAAAAAGAGTCAAATAAAAGAGAAAAATATAAAGATAGGTTAAAAGAGAGAACACGGCAGGAAAAGGAAAAAGAAAGCCCCTTTTCAAAGGGCAAAGATAGGCAGCATGTGGGTGAGTCAGAGAGAGAGATCTTACCCTTGCGACTGTTCCTGGGAAAAGAGGGAGATCCCAAGGCTCACAACCCCTCAGGCTAGTTATCTACACCTTTGGATCGGACCAATCAGATGCTGTTCTACAGCTGTGTCATAGAACACATTTTCCTGAACCAATCCTATAGTCCCAAGATTTTTAAACAAGAGCCATCTCCTTCCCCTCCCCTCACTACCCTCCCCTTCCCTTTAACTGCCTTATTCTTGTCTAAAAAAACAGACTCCAAGCATCTTTCCCGCCACATAGCACTTTTACATAGGTGCTTTAATAAAGGTTGAAACCATAAGCCCTTAGTAACAAACTGTTTTTGAAAGTTTTTCCCTATGCCTTTGGTGAGGACAATTTGAATCTGCAGCAAAAGCAAATTTGTTAGCCAGTGAATTCGAGATAAAAAAGGCTGTTGGATGTCCAGAGTTAGAGATAAGAAGTTTGTTTCTATTTAAACTTTTGAACACAAGCAAGAAAAAGTTATATTAAGTTTTGTAAAGGAATAAAGCTCTATTCTATAATCACTTGAAAAGACAAACCTATTTGAAGAAACAGCCCTTTATGAATAGGTGTTTTAATAAAAAAATAAGCACGCAGAAACACCCCAGGATTAAAACCACAGACAACCAGTTTATCAAAGTAATTTATAGTAATAAAAAAAGTTTTCCCCTAGGCTTTTGCTAACATTGGTTATTTTTTAGTGAGGACAATTTGAAGCAGCCTTTTTAAGTTAGTGGATTAGAAACAAAGATGACCACTTTGAAAGACAAGCCTATCTGAAGAAATATCCCTCCATTTAACACTTCTACATGTGTGCTTCAATAACAAAAAAAAGAACATACAGAAGCACCCCAGGGTTAAACCCACAATCCTTTAGTAACAAAAAGTTTTTAAAACCTTTTCCCTATGCTTTTAGTGAGGACAATTTGAAGCTGCAGCAAAAACAGCATCTGTGAGCCAGTGGATCAGAGATAAAAAGTTACTACGGTTACTAAGGTTCTGTGGTTTTATCTCTGGAGTGTTTCTGCATACTCTTTTTTTTTTTTTGGAAACACACATATAAAAGTGTTAAATAAAGGGCTCTGTCTTCATATAGGCTTGTCTTTTAAAGTCTTTATTCCTTTACAAAACTTAACATAACTTTCATTTGTATTTGTTAAAAAGTGTGGTGGGGGTAAGAAACAACTTCTCTCTGATCCACTGGTTTACAGAATAAGGGGAATATAAACTGGCTGTTAGAAAGGTCCTGTGGTTTTAAACCTAGGGCGTTTCCAGGGCTGGCTCCAGTTTTTTTGCTGCCCCAAGTGGGGAAGCGGGAAAAAAAATAAAGGTGCAATTGGCGGCAATTCAGCGGCAACTCTGCTACACTGCTTCATTCTTCAGCAGCAATTCAGCAGCAGATCCTTCACTCCAAGAGGGACTGAGGGACCTGCCGCCAAATTGCTGCCAAAGACCCATTGGCCTCCCCAAGCACCTGCTTCCTTGGCTGGTGCCTGGAGTTGGCCCTAGGCGTTTCTACATGCTCTATTTTATTGAAACACACCTGTAAAAATGTTAAATAAAGGGATGTGTCTTCATATAGGTTTGTATTTGAAAGTGTTTATTCCTTTACAAAACATAATATAACTTTCACTAGTGTTTATTAAAAAGTGGGGGAAGAAGCAGCCTTCTTATCTCTGATCTTGGCATTATGGATGTGATTGGAATAATAGATACTTGGTGGCATAACTCACATGACTAGAGTACTGTCATGGATGGATATAAACTGTTCAGGAAGGACAGACAGGGCAGAAAAGGTGGGGGAGTTGCATTGTTTGTAAGATCAGAGCTCCAGTGTGAAACTGCAGAAAAACCTGAGAGTATCTGGATTAAATTTAGAAGTGTGAGCAACAAGGGTGATGTAGCGGTAGGAGTCTGCTAGAGATCACCAGACTAGGGAGATGAGGTGGACAAGGCTTTCTTCAGGCAACTAACAGAAGTTACTAGATCACAGGCCCTGGTTCTCATGGGGGACTTCAATCACCCCAATAGCCACTGGGAGACCAATACAGTGGTGCACAGATAATCCAGGAATTTTTTGGAAAGTGTAAGGGACAATTTCCTGGTGCAAGTGCTGGAGGAACCAGCTAGGAGCAGAGCTCTTCTTGACCTGCTGCTCACAAACAGGGAAGAATCAGCACGGGAAGCAAAAGGTGATGGGAACCTGGGAAGCAGTGACCATGAGATGGTCGAGTTCAGGATCCTGACAAATGGAAGAAAGGAGAGCAGCAGAATAAGGACCCTGGACTTCAGGAAAGCAGACTTTGACTCCCTCAGGGAACTGATGGGCAGGATCCCCTGGGAGAATAACATGAGGGGGAAAGGAGTCCAGGAGAGCTGGCTGGTTTTTAAAGAATCCTTATTGAGGTTGCAGGAACAAACCATCTCGATGTGTAGAAAGAATAGTAAATAT
>NC_133790.1:17838218-17852343 GCF_003597395.2 Chelonoidis abingdonii
AGGGTGGTGAAGCACTGGAATGGGTTACGTAGGGAGATGGTGGAATCTCCTTCCTTAGAGATTTTTAAGGTCAAGCTTGACAAAGCCCTGGTTGGGATGATTTAGTTGGGGATTGGTCCTGCTTTGAGCAGGAGGTTGGACTAGATGACCTCCTGAGGTCCCTTCCAACCCTGATATTCTATGATTCTATGATTCTGTGATCTTAACAAGTACAGTATAAAACAAACTCTCTGGTTATAATTTGATGAGAATTAGTGGCAAGTTTAGCACAGCTCCTATGCTACAGGTTTGAGCATATACAGTTGGGAAATGCTGGGCACTGGCCGGTCTAGTTGAAGTTTTAGGCAATAAAATGGCACAGTTGCTGTAAAGTCTGGGGATCTCTTGTGCTCTGTCCTATACCTTGGAATGCCTACTAAAGCCATTGCACACAGAAGGAAATGAATTTCAACAGCCAGAGGAGAAAAGGGCTGTGATTGCCTAAAAGGAAGCACAGATCAATTTGATGTTTCATGGGGGATGTTAACTCATAAAATTACTATTTATAAACCATGTCTTTGTGGGCAAGCATCTGAGTTCCTTTTTTTAAAAACTCATGATGTTCTTACAGTTCAATGATTCATTAACAAATGATCATTAATGACGTGACAGCTGTTACTACTACAGTTATGCACCTAAAAAATCTGACTCTATTCTTTCAACCTTTTTCTCTAAACAGTCAAACAAATGTATCAAATCACAAGCATGCAACATTCCCCCTATTCAAACATAAAAAATAACAACAACAAAAATTCAAAATGGCCGACGGCACCAAACCTCTACACCAATGGAAACAGGGACAGAGGGCGGTACATAAGCCCAAAATTGGGCATGAAATCCTGTCAAAGAATATATGGTGATGAATGCTATCGAGCAATATACTACTCATTGCATCTGAGTTCCTCTCCATGGGATTTTGCAGGCAGCTTTAGAAAGAATGTATGAGCCAATAAACACACTGACTGCAAGGATTATATGAGAGAATTTCTTGCAAGGATCATTTCTTTGCAAGTCAAAGAGTCCAACCTCCATTTTTGTCTCATAATTTATGAATCCACTAGTCAAAAAACACATAATCCAACTTTTTTAAGACATTGCCTCTCACCTGTATCTCTGCCTCTTTGATTCCACATCTATATCCCTAACAATTTAATCACACCAATATTCCATGTCAATGGAAGCTTATTCAAGGAGCCCTGTGCTGCAACAAGCTTTCCCCAATTAATTCTTAAACCAGAATATTCACAAGATAATTTTTCCCAAGCATTTAGGTGTCTTGACATTAGGTTCCATCTAATAAGTCATATAAAACAAAGTGGCAACAGCAAATCATGAAATCATATACCTAGATGGATTCCTTCCAATCAGCTAATATCAGTTCTCTTAACATATAAACCAAAGACTCTATGGATAAATCAGAAATCATATAATTGGTTTTAATTAATGCATTAAAACTAAAACATAAAAGTTCTTGTCCATTTGATTAATGACTGCATTGCTGGTGAAATCTCCTGTGAATACCCTCAGCTTAACCCACTCAAACTCTTTTTCTGCACTGAGTTCACATAATAAAAATGATCAAGTGAGTAATTAGTCAAATGTGTCTCCTTCAAACATGTAGGTCATCACTGGACAATGTGCATCTCTCCTTTCCTGTTGTCCTCCCCAGTATAAAACGGATTGATCTTTATGAATGAAGAAGTCTCTTCATCAGTATTTTAGCTAGAATATTAAAGTAATCATTGGGTAAAGAAACAGGACAAGAAGATTCTTGGAGAAGGTTTGTTCTTGGAGAAGGTTTCTCAAAACTACATTTTGGCATAGAATTTGCTTAGGCTTTTGTGCTGTATGCAATGTGTATTCGATTTTATGCCTTTTTTAGCAAATGCATTTAGTTCTTTGACTGACAATTCTGCACTATTAGTCAAGTAGCACAGGCTATTGTGCTTCTGCCCAGCGAGATCTCAGTGGACTCTCTTTGAACTTGCCACCATAGGCTTTGTCAAATAAAAAACATTCCATCCCCTCATTATTTCTCTCAGCCTTCTTAATTTTTTCTGTTTCTGACAGCCTCAGACCTGTCTAAGTTAACAAAGATTCTGCCATAGAGCTTGTTAAGGTTATCATCATGTTGAACTACTGCTATCCTTTGGTCATTTAGGAAGATATAAGGTTTTCAGGAGCAATTAGAATGATCCAAACAAGAATGACATTTTGTCCAAGAACCCAAAGAAGAGCTCTATGTAGCTGGAAAGCTTGTCTTTCCTCTCATCAACAGAAGTTGGTCCATTAAAAGATATTACCTCACCCACCTTGTCCCTCTACTATCCGGGGACCAAATGGGCTACAACACAGTACCCAACATGTCCACAATCAGTAACAGCTGTAACAGCATATCTGTGCTTTATGGACTGTCAGGCTGAGATAAGAGCAGCGCTTTAAGCAACAGTCATTTGTGAAAGGGACGATTTGCAAATTTATGACTGACTCCCAGCCAAACCAAAAGACAGAGATAATCCAACCTCCTTTGTAGTCTGCGGAGCCTCTGCCACACAAACCCCTTGCAGCAGTGCGGTAAAGCGACATACTATAACAACCCAGGGTGAAGTCCAGGCACGCAGGCAGGGGAAAGGAGAGGTCAGGTTCCCCTTCCCCCCATGCCAGAAAAGTGAACCGCCACGGAAGGGGTAATTGAAGTGACTTCATCTCCCATTGTGACGGTCACTTCCCTCTTCATCGTGGGGGGCCCAAGCCGCAGGGACCATCGTGTCCCCATCCTGTGTCTGTGTCACTGTCGCAATGCAAGAGCTGGCGCACGCTGCCCATCAGTCATAAAGCCTCACCCTTAACCACACAGGGACCCCCCCCCACCCCCGCCCCATGGGAGGGGACGACGAAGCTGCAGCGTCTGCAGCTGGCTCCTTTCCAGCCTCTTTTCCTGACCCCCCTCCAACTCCTTCCAAGCGTTCGTCATTCACACGCGCTCCTGCTTCCTTCCCCCCAGCCCCTCGCTGGCCGGGGGCGGCCTCCGCTGCCTGGGACTGGCCGGGGGTGAGAGGGAGGGGCCCGCCATGTCCGCCCTGCCCGCCCTGCGGCTTCAAATAGAGCCCCGCGAGCCGCCGGCTGGCACTCGCAACCTGAGCCGGCTCCAGAGAAAGCGCGAAGCCACTGGCAGCGGAGTCCCGAGCAGCTCGTGAATCCAGGGGAGCAAAATGACCTCGGCAGCGCGGGAGATCCTGGGCCTGGGGCTGTGCATCGTGGGCTGGGTGGGGGTCATCCTGGCCTGCGGCTTGCCCACATGGCAGGTGTCCGCCTACATCGACGGCCACATCGTGGTGGCGCAGACCACCTGGGAGGGGCTGTGGATGAACTGTGTGGTGCAGAGCACCGGGCAGATGCAGTGCAAACTCCACGACTCCATCCTGGCGCTGGATCCCCACATGCAGGCGGGCCGGGCGCTCACCGTCCTGGTGAGCCTGCTGGGCCTGGTGGGGCTGATGGTGACCGTGGTGGGGGCCCAGTGCACCACCTGCGTCCGAGCTGGCAAGGCCAAGTCCTGGATCGTGATGGCCGGCGGGGTCCTCTACATCCTCTGCGGGGTGCTGGTCCTCATCCCCGTCTGCTGGTTCGCCAACATCATCATCAGCGGCTTCTACGACCCCAAAGTGCCCAACTCCATGAAGCGGGAGATGGGGGCCGCGCTCTATATCGGCTGGGCGGCCACGGCCCTGCTGCTCCTGGGGGGCAGCCTGATTTGCTGCTCCTGCTCCTGCCCCGGGGACGGCGAGAACACCTTCTCGGTCAAGTACTCGGCCTCCACCCGGCGGCCCACCTCCAACGGGGAGTACGACAAGAAGAACTACGTCTGAGGGGCCGGGCTGCGGCTCCCAGCCGGACCCAGAGCAGCCCCTGCCCCCTGCCCTGTGCCCGGCTTCCGCCCCGGTGATGCTTGAAATGACTCGGCGGGGAGGCGAGCTCTGAACTGGACTGTGCGCAGGTACCGCTCAGTGGCACAAGACCAGCCCGGCTGCGCCCTGGAGCTCGCCCTTGCTTGAGCCTTACAAACATTAATCAAAAAGGACCCCCGGCGTGAATTCGGGCTCCCTTCCCCACTCCTGTCTCCTCCGGGATGAGCGGTAAACCGGCCGGGCATCCAATGGCCGGCACCGCTTCGCCTTAACTGGAAAGGGGGTGGTTTGCTTTGAGATGTATGCTATGTAACGTGAAAGCGAGCTAACCCATTACTGCAGGAATACGGACCACAGAGCAGGTGCTCAGGGGTTTTGTGTTTGTTTTAAACTACTTTGTGACTAATTACAAACCCGCACCTGCGTATTTAATGTGATGATTATTACTGCTGCCCCAAAAATGACCTATGGAATTGTTTATGTATCATTAGAGAATAAGATAAAGTCTGCGTTCTCCATCCGATTGTGGAGAAATGAGAACTCTCTTAAAACAAAGCCTCCTAAGCTGCGAATTCATCTCCCTAGCTGGGGAATCACCCTTCCCTTACTGTCTTTTTATTATTATTATTATTATTTAAAAAAGCTTAATTCTGCTGTTGTAACGTGCGCCAGACCCGAGTGAACACATGGCAAATGAAATTAACTAACCTAAACTCTGCGGGGCATCAGTCTAAGCAGTTAGGACGATTCTGGTACAGGATTTTACAGAACTATTTCAGAACTCAACACTCCTTATTTGTTAACCCTGTTTTTATAATAAAAAACAAACGAGATTGTCTATATTTTATATGTATATTTTTATATTCTGGCTGCATGTTTTGTTATTATACAGATGTACGAACTATTTGGGGTAGGAGTAGGTGACAGCCCAGCACTGGAATTTGGTAATTAACAACCAGTATCTGGTTGTTTGAGACAAACTTTGGAAGGAGGCAGGGTATGCTAGGGCATCATGCACAGCTACCAAACTGTTCTCCCACTTTGTGTTGAGAACAACCCATAGGGAATAGGAGTTTATAGTATAATGTATCTGCAAAAATAAGAGAGGAGTTTGCATCTGTTAGTGCACCAAATGGCTTGTGCTAGCAAACATCTCTTCCTAGGGGCGAGTGTCCTGAACATTCCCCCAGTAGGACTTTGTCATCACCTCCTTCCAGGGGTGGCTCCAGGCACCAGCCAGCAAGCCATGGGGGGCGCTCTGCTGGTGGCCGGGAGGGCGGCAGGCAGGTTGCCTTCGGGGGCTTGCCTGTGGAGGGTCCACTGATCCTGTGGCTTCGGCGGACCTCCCACAGGCGTGCTGCCGAATCCGCGGGACCGGGGACCTCCCGCAGGCAAGCCAGGGAAGGCAGCCTGCCTGCTGTGCTTGGGGTGGCAAAATACCTAGAGCTGCCCCTGCCTCCTTCAAATCTGAATGTTGTGAGTGCAATTTGGCTTTTTTAATGGATTCTTTTACAAGACTTCACATTTTTATATATCTTATCAACTGATCTGTGTGATGATAATGAATTGTGCCACTATTACACTAAGTTTCATCATAAAATATTTTCAGTCCTTTCACATTTTCTTTTTTTAAAAAAAAGACCCTTTGGGTTGAAATTTCTTTTATTTATTTTCTTGTAAAGAAAATACCTGCATCTGGCTTATTGTAACAGTGGTGGGTTTGTTTGTTTTTTCATTATTTAAGAATTTTTTTCAATTTTTTTGAGCTTGGATAAATAAAATGTAAGTTCTTTTTAAAACTTCAAACTAACCTTGGTCTTAATTCCTCAGTTTAGACAATTAACCTCTGTCCTGCTATGTTTGAAGAAAATTGGTTTAGAACAATCATGGACTGAGATCTTTGATTTTCCACTAATTGAGACAGTTGTTCAGGTATAGGCACTGATCCATGTGCACTGGAAGCAGTGTGCTTTCAAATACAATGTAAGATGAGTTTCAACCTTGATTGCTCTGTACTCTCAGGCCAGCCAACCATCTCTCCTCCTTCACCCATTCCTATTCTAGGTTTACTTGAATATGAAATCATTACAGCATACAATGTGTACTTCCTCTGGCACATGCTTTGCATGCACAATTTGAAATTGGAAGCACTGATGCTGAATAGAATATAGTTAGGCCAAGTAGACTCCTTCCGATATCACTTTACAAGTAATGTAAAAGACTCTGCAAGGTCTTGGTTGCCATCTTGCTGAGTCCGTCTTGCTGCCAATATCAAATTTTGTGTGCTCAGTAGGGGCACAATTTAATGTGAATACGCATCTGTTTGATTGTGCAACAGCAGTTAAATTTACTAACACCATCCTTTATTTAAAAAACAAACAAGGGAATGCAAAAAATTCTTAATCTGATATTATTGCTGAGACTTTACACACAATAATCAAGAAACTCAAGGTTATGGCTCCCATAGCCATCATAACTTTTATCGCCGGGGAGGAAGGATGACTAATTTTTGCTCTATGCAAGCACAACTTGGGATTTCCTGACCTAGATGTGTGTGAAACAAGCTTCTTTTAAAAGGGATTAGAGACTGAGTAAGTATGACAGTTCCTAATGCAAACCCTAAAAACAATTAAACAAGTTCTAGGCCATGTGACAGTACTCTTATACCGACGCAGCACACTTCTACCAACCCTGATGGACTCCATAAGGAACTACCTTCTGCCTCCAACTAATAAGAAAACACTCTACACATTAGTCTCTCTCGCAGTATAACACTAAACCTTCATTACAGCCTCATGGTTCCATCACAAATATATAATACACATGTGTATGTCAACTCCGAATATTTGCCATTGTTGCTGAGACTTGTGATTTAACTGGATCTGTAGTTTTGCAATAGGGCTTCATCCATATTGTTCTTGCTTTGCTTAGTAAACATAAAAAAGTGGTGGTGTCAATACACAGAGGCTTGAGAGACCCGACCTTGATCCTGCAAACACTTATGTATGTGGTTAACATTAAGCACGTGATTAGTCCCATTGGAGACAAAACTTCATGCTTAAACACAAGCATGTTTGCAGGATCAGAGCCTATGTGATCATTAAGCAAACACCATATGTGTAGAATTGTTTCCTCAGTAAAGGGATGCAGTTCTTAAACTGTCAGTGTCTTAAATGAGAGCTACAATACTGTTATTGTAACGTAATATGTGATTTTGGTACAAGAGTGAAATATTCTGTATTTCATCTTTGCAACTTCTGTTTGTAAACACTGTAACCTTATAAACTGTAAAGGTATTTAAATGTGTACATTTTGCAAGAAATCTACCAAAGCTGGCTTGTAATTTGTGTGGTGCCTTATTTGTGTCCTTTACAAAAAACACCAAACTAGAATACGAATCCCCATACTGACTCCAGAAAAATCAATGGGGGTAATCTGGGCCTGTCGTTATCATTTCCCCTCGTACCACATTGTCACTCTAATTAATCTAACTACTGTCGATCGCCTGTGGGTAATGAATGAAGTTAACAGACCTGCAGTCCTTACTCATTTTCCTCAGGCAAAACCTCATTGACTTCAATGGGAATTTCCCCTGAGCCAGGAATAAAACCCCAATCCTGCAAACACACTTCTGTGCAACTTTATTATGTGAGTAGTCCCACTAATGAGAGAAAAGCTGTGTGCATGTGAAAGCGTTTGGGGGACTGGGGCCTAAATCAACAAAACAAGATTTGGGCTCTGACCAGCAATATTTTGAACAACCATTTCTGGTACTGGGGTTAAGTATCAAATAGTTTGTGTTTTCCCCTTGAACCAATCTTATAAAAATCAACACCTTACAGCGAAACTGATCGAAAACCTTTTAGAAACATAGCTGTACATCACCACAGGGCTGCAGCCACTTAAAAGCAACACCTGAAACAATTACTGTAGCCAGATCTCTTGTATGAAAAAAGTGTTACTTCTGTGCATGTCTCTCACTAAAAAAAGCATCATTCTGCCAATAATGGGCCACATTCTCTGTTTATGTGAGTGGACAAAATTCTCCTGAAAGAATGGAGCGGAGCCCTTTTATACTAATAGAAAAATTGGCCCACTTCTTCTGAAAGTTTCTTTATTCTGAATGTCATGGCTTTACGTCCTGTGATAGGCTTTCCTATTGCCAGCCTTTATAAAACAACCTGGGAGAACACGAACAGTAACATCACTGGAGCTGGCATCAAGGTGAAAACCTGGGGTTTGGATGCTTTTTATTTCTATGTAGAGTCACAAACAAAATAAAAATCATAACTGAGCACTGGAGAAATAACTGAAGATGTTAGGAAGTCCTGCTTTCATCAGAATGAGGTTTGGCCTTGATCCTGCCATGGGCTGAGCAATTCCAGCTCCCAAAGTTTAGGGCTGGGCCCTTTGTTTGTGAAAAAAAAAATCAGATTAATGTTGTGTTTCTGACAAGCACTAGACTATTTGACCTCAAAGAACAGGCATGACACAGGCAGCAGCAATGCAAGATGTCTTTACATTGCTCCTCCAGGGCTGAGACAGATCACAGATGGATCACCCCTAGCGGAAAGTGAGCAGTTTATTCTCTATGGACCATTCCGTTCTTAGCCTCGCTGCTGGGACTGCTAAAATATTAGTAACAGTAGCTGTAGGTTTGGTGACATGGAAAATGGAAATGGATTGAGAGCCACCAAGTCATTTCACACAGGCCCCTGAAATGCCATCAGGTTGTAACAACTTTGAATCACTATCAGTCTAGGCTCAATGGACCTGATCCAAAGCCTATGAAATCTATGGAAAGATTCCCATTGACTTCAATGAGCTTTGGATCAGGCCCAGGATGAGCTGGTAACTTAAGAGGGGGACACTATTACCGATCCTCATTGCCACTCAGTTGCTACAAAATGTGTTTGAGCTGGAAAAAAGACATTTCACAAATGCTGTCAACACAAACATACATAAGAAATGAATGCTCAGTGAAACTCTAAATTCTCGTGACTAGCAGGGACCTTGCCTAGGTTCTAGCCTTGTCAGGGAGTTCACTCAATACTTTACAGACTTCATAAAATAATCCCATTGTTTGGACAGGCTGTTTAAAAAAGAAAACATCTTCAAAGACTGCATTTTTCAGCATTCATGCTAGCTATGTTGAGATGAACAAAAGCTCCTCACCACCCTCTTGTTGCCTTCCATGTTCTGGGCTGGAGAAAAGGTGTCTGCCTGCTTGGCCTCTGTCTGCTAAATCAGGGGTTCTCAAACTTAATTGCACCGCAATCCCCTTCTGACAACAAAACTTACTACATGACCCCAGGAGGGAGGCCCGAAGCCTGTGCCCACCCAAGTCTTGCCAAAGCCCAAGCCCCACCACCCTGGGCAGCCAGGGAGAGGGAGGGAAAACCCAAGGCCTTCAGCCCCAGGTGGGAGGCCTGTAACTTGAGCCCCACCACCCAGTGCTGAAACTCTCAGGATTTGGCTTCAGCCCTGGACAGTGGGGCTCCAGCTTTGACCCCAGGCGTTGGGGCCCAGGTTTTGGCTTTGGCCCTAGCAAGTCTAATGCCAACCCTGGTGGTCTCATTAAAATGGTGTTCCGGCCCCCAGTTTGAGAACCGCAGTGCTAAATGAACCACTACAGTTATGAATCTGAATGTCGGCGATAGTTCATACTCTGCAAATGTAGTTAGAACCCATCTGTGCAAAGAGGGGAAATGCACCAGGCAGGAGGAAAGGGAAACTCAGTCACGTTTGCTATAGGATGTTTAAGAAATATTTCCCTTTCCTGCACAAAGTTATATTTGTCATGCATCTGTTCTTTGGGATGTACTGAAGCCTTTTACACTCCAAGGGAGGAATCAGTCCATGCCCACGGTTTTCTTTATACAGCTATTCCCATGTTAAAACCTGACTACTAAATCTCACATAGTTTGTCCTTGGGTTTTTTTGTCCATCTCTAAAGTCCCAAGAGCAAGTAAGTAGTGCACCCTACTTGATTTTCCAATCTAATCTGTCTTTAAAACCCACCTTGCTCTAAACAAGCTGAGACCCATTACAGCCTCTTAAACATTAAATCAGTCTCCTGTCTGTTCTCTGTACTTGGGAAATGCTGAAAGATGCAAGATTCCGTATCAGACTGGACTCACAATGCATCACTGAAGTGAAATGAAGAGCTTTAACTTTGTATACAAATCATCACTAATAGGTACATCTCTTGGGTGTCAGGGTTTTCTTTTGTAACTCTTGGTAACTTGCTTGGTAAGGTGTAGCAAATACTTCCGCCACATTAAACAAATCAGGAAACACTGCAGCAAGTACATTCTGTCTTCAGGTCAAGAATTGCATTCAACTTACCTGTAGTCTGGCTGTGGTAAGGCAAATCCTTTCGAAGACAGAGCCTCAAAAGGACTCAGATTTATGTTTTGAAAATGACTGGATTTTGTCAATCCCATTTTGATCAGACCTTTGTATGTGTGTGAATGAGACTTGATTCCAGGCTGTTCCTTGCTGATTCCCTGCAGGAGGGGGCTGCCGGTCTGAAAAACTCTCTTTTCTTCTTACTGTAGCCTTCAGTTGCAAGAAAAGGACAATTTCAGCCACTGAGTCATTGATAAAGCTTCCCATGGCAACAGTGGTCAGGCTTTGAGGTTGCTTGGCTACTCAAGCTTTGCTTTACCTTTTCTTTTTCTTAACCGCAGATTGAAAGAGTCTGCCATGAATCACTTTAACAACTTGCTTTGTCTTTGGCATTTTAGAAGTTTGTTTACAACACTGAGCTTTTTTCTCTCCCAGAATCCTTTGGGCACGTTACACAGCTTCAAACCAAAGTTATGGCAGGAAAAGGTCATAAGTGCTGCGAATTAACCTAAACGGCTGGAAACATACATATTATGTGACAGGCATGCTAATGCATTCCACCCAGGGCTCCTATCCAATCTTCTCAGTACATGGGGTTCCTGCTTTTCCTTAGCCCATCATAAGCTGTTCTGGGATGTTGTATTTGCCACACTGAAGAGTATCCTCAACTGAATTCAAATTTTAGGCTGCAAAACTGCCTTCATCAATTCAGGCCAAGAAAGTGTGCTGTTTGTGATTTA
Organism: Chelonoidis abingdonii; assembly: GCF_003597395.2. Taxonomy (NCBI): domain Eukaryota; kingdom Metazoa; phylum Chordata; order Testudines; family Testudinidae; genus Chelonoidis; species Chelonoidis abingdonii. The sequence continues at coordinate 17,849,257 of NC_133790.1, forward strand.
GAAATTGTAAAGGAATTGCCACAGATTTGGTTATATGACCCATGGCTTTTCCTGCTTCAGTATCACGGTCTTGTACAGATACACACGCAATCTATCTATCATAAAGAATGGAGATACTGCACATAAACTGATTTTTGGGACAGAATTGTTGGACACTGAATTCCTTTTTAAAATCTCTGAAAAATAAAATAAAATAAAATAAAATAAAATAAAATAATATTTGCCTTTCCTATGCACCTTGTATAGTTATTTACAGTTCTGCAAAGTAAGTGAATTGGCCACATTTTACATTCACTTCCACAGGTGTAAAATGACCAAACAAGGTGCAAGACAGTGAAGAATCAGGACTCAGAACTTTTACATTTAGGACATCACAAAAACCTGGAGGGAAATAGCTATTAACAAAAGGCAGGCTTAAAAGTATATTTGAAATATTTATATTATACACACACACGCACTGTCTCTCTCCTATCCATAGGCCTGGATGACATGCAGTCTAAAAACTTAATTAAATGTACTGAATCACTGACTGGGAGTTGTTGTTGTTGTTGTTTTTTCAGTGATAGAGAAGTACAGAGATATACAGGCTGGAGAAAAGCAAATGTGGTACTACACTTTAAAAATTGAAAAAAGAATGATCCTTGCAATTATCCAGTAATTCTAATTTCAAACCACAGTCAAATAATGGGACAATTATAAATAGAGGGAAAAAAATCACAAACCAGCTACAAGATAATAGAACCATGAACAACAAGCCGCATGTTCAAAAAATTAGTAGATGAACCTAAAAGGAGTTGCAAACACCATCCAGGACAGAATATTTAAAGTGTTCTAGATTGACTAGAACACTGGGCAGATATAGATACGTCACGTCATCTGGCCCTTTTCAGAGTGGTTCTAATGGACATGGTGCTTAAAATGATGGCAGCCGCTGGCACTGTCGACAGCAGGGCTCCTGATGGAGCTATTGGTATGAACTACCTATGAACTGGTATTGGGAACATAGGAATTTTTTGAATAATTCCCCTATTTTAGACAAGGCCCATGTGGATCTTGTGAGGGTGTGTGCACTTAGAGAATAGATTTTAAATTTTTATTAAAGTTAATGTTTAAAATTAAATATACACAAGTTAAGAGGGAAGGTATGGTACATCTGGGGTCCGGCTTGAGTTATGAGGGATTACTGATATCAGTTACAAGGATCATGAGATACCTACATATCACATAACCAGCATAGACCCAGCTTGGGGTGCGGGAGTTTTTAAAGTGTCAGTGGATAAGTGGGCTTGGGTACGCCACCCATGGAATGTATAATGAGTCCAAGTCAGTATCAGTGTAGCAAATAAGTACATAGGTGGGGTGCATCCCTTGGTTCATCAGGGAAGAAAGTGGGTTATTTCCCTGGTCGGTGGTCTTGATTAGTCAACTTGGTATTGACGGTGTCCCGTGATGTGTTCCGTATAGATGTCTCTGGACCACCTGATGATATTGGACACCATGAGCTGTCTCATGTTTTCAAACGGCACTGTGATGTCTATCATGAGGACCTTCTTTTCCGCGTCCGTTGAGGGGGATGCAGTTGAGCCGCACCTAGTGAACAAAATGCGAGTCGGCGAACCTGGTGAAGCTGCCCTCGGAGAGGAAGTGGTTGCTGGCGTCCCACTTGCTGGACACCTCAAACACCTTGCCCTGGCTTCCTCTTGAGGTTCTTGGCATAGTGGCAGCGGATGGCGTCTTTCAGGGTCCTTTCCAGCATCATTCTGGCGATCGAGATGATGGTGTGGTCCAGAGTCTTTATGCATGGCACCTATACTCCCAGCTCCCGGCGCTTCTTGTACTACTTCCAGTGGCATCCAATCCTCTTTCCTACTCGTCTCGAGGCGTTGCGGGCACAGGACCAAAGAGAGGACAGTTTCCCCGCTCTCTTCTGAACTCAGCCTCCAGGGAGCCACTGAGGTAAGTAGCGACATCCTGCTCGGAGGGGGCCCTGGCAATGTGTTTCCTGACCACACTCCATATGCCTTCCTGTGCGATGCTCCTCACCATCGGGTCCGGGCATGTCAGGAGGCAGTAGCAATGGCTGTGAAGCCATTGTCCATCCACCCTACAGTTTAGAGTTAGGGGGGATTCTCTCCCTTCTAATGCCTACGGGATCCCCCATGCATCACTGACTTACTCAGGGGTTGTGTGGCACAGATGTTGCCTTAATTTATATACATTACTACTGAAACACAGCTAGTACTTGAATGGAGATTGTGGATGGTAGCAAACAGCCATCTGCACAACACTTCAGGGAGAGGAAATGACTAAGGACACTGGAGCAAACCTCTATTCTTTAATATCCATAGACAGCAGAAAAAACCTGGGTTTAATATCTTATCTGAAAGTCCCATCTACCCATTTTAAACGGCCAAGAATTCAGCGTACCTACCTCAGAAGGATGATGGCTGGAGCTACACCTGATGGGATTTGAATCTGTGGTCCAGGGTGTTTAAATATTTTTAGACTTTTGCTTAGATAGTTAAGATCTAATAACAAAGAAAAGAGAACTTCAAATTTCTGATTTCTCACTGTCCCAAAGATCTGTCAGTCCTGCATTAACTGCTTCAGGACAGCTTGGAGACTGGTGGATACAGGGCATTTATGGAATGAGGGGAGGGGGGCAGTCCCAAATGAAATAGAAAAGATTACAAGAAGCAGCAAGATGCTGCCCTGGCCTTAATGAAACAGAGACAAGTTTCTAAACAATTAATTTATAAACCTGTTAGTGAATGGCTAATTTAATTGAAAGGCAGAACAATATAATCTGATTAATTTCTTTATCATTTTGATCTAAACAGATTTTAAGATGCAGCGAGGGAAGAGATTTTAGGGTTTACATACAATTTATGTATATGGTCAATAAAACATCTTGAACATTTATTGCCACTTTTCAGTTCGTGGGTAACAACAAAAAGCAATACATTTAGTTTAAATGGAAATCAGTTTGTTTATTCACACTAGGACAAAAGTAAATGTTTAAAATGATTGATTTTTAAATGTAAACAGTGGTTAACTCTCTAATAACCAGCCTTGATCACATCAGCA